>NC_031770.1:3635856-3750655 GCF_001522545.3 Parus major
GGAGGAGGAGGAGGAGGAGGAGAAGCCGAGTCACTCACTGGCTCCCAGGGACTCCACGCGCCGCCATTTTGCTGAGGGGGAAGGAGGAGGAGGAGGAGGGGACGGGATCGAAGGGGGGACCGGGCGCTCGGGCGCCGCTCGGCAATTTCCGACCAGGCAGGAGGAGGCGAAGGTGGCCGAGTCCCTCCTCCTCCCTTTTCCCTCTCGCCCCGCCTTCCCACCGCCGTTCCGAGCGGCGGGATGGCGAGCGGGGAGGAGGAGGCAAGGGGGTGGGAGGGTAAAATGGCGGCGGCGGCGGTTGGGCGCGCGCCCGGTGAAGGGCGGGAAGCGTCTCTCCCTGCCCTCTCCCCTGCTCCCTGCCCTCTTCCCGCCTCCCGCGGCCGGGAATCTCCGCCAGGAACGCGCGCTGTGACAGCGGCGGGGGAGCGGCTTCTCCTGCCCACCCCTTTTCCTCGGTGCCTGGAGCCGCGCTCTCGCCGGGCTGCCTCGGGGACCTCCCGCCTGAAGGGAGCGCTTAGCACGCTAAGCCGAGCTCCGTAGCGAGGAAGCTCCCAGCTTGCAGGCGGGTTTCCAGGTCTTTTGGGTGGTTTATTGGCGTTTTCCGCCGTCGGGGCGCGGGACGGAAGAGCCGCCGCCATCTCCTTCCCGCCCAGCGTGGCTGAGGGGAGCGGGGGCACCTGTGGGCTCCGCCGAGCCGGTCCCCGAAAATGGGCGTTTGGAGGGCTACAGTCTATTATTCTACTAATACTATTATTCTACTAATAACTAATTTATTTTTACCTCGTAGTTTACAGCCCTGTTTGGTTTTTCTTTTTTCTTTTACCCCCCCTATTCTCGCACCGTGATGTATTCTGTACAATGAGTAATGGCATCTGTGAGTGGCTGGAAATAGCCTTTTGTAAATAAAAGACACGGTCAAAATAAACGAAAAAATTTAACTGAGGATACTTAATTTGTGTTGTTAAAACTACCGTTCAGTTCACTTTGTCTTGGGTACCTTTTGAACGAGATTTCAAACCTGTAGATGACAAATATTCAGGCAAACATCTGTTTTTTATTAAAAAAAAAAAAGCCCAACCCTACTCCCTCTCCCAGGTACATGTAACTGGAATATGGATCACATGATAGATCTTGGCTGGATTTTCTCCCCAAAGTAGGCACTTCCCGAGTATTAAGCGCTATTTTTTATTTCTGTAGTACCACCCAGTGGCGATTCCGTGTGTTACTCTGAACGCTTCGAGTTTACCGACCTGTACATAGGATTAAAACCCCAAATCTATTAATAGCCGCAATGCAGATGCAATATAGTTTAGTAGAAATTCTAACAGAATCGCCAAATGGGGGTGGGGGGGAGGGGAAAAGTTGTTTTGAATTCCTCAGTGGCTGTCTATTTCTTCCACTTGAAATAAATCTGATGGCATTGTGGAGATGCAGTTCTGGGGTTTTTTTAATTCCAAATTTATCCAGGCTGATAACACCATAGTGTTTGTGTGTGTAACCTTCCACTCCAGGGTACAGAACGCTCACCTCCAAACAATCCTGGAGGCATCATTTAGTTTAACTAAGACAAACAATTCCACTCCTGTTTAAGAGACAATTTACTGTAAACAACAGGTAGGAAACAACTACAGTGCAAGTCAGGAATATGCTAGAATGATATTTCACCCAGACTTGTCACTGCTTGGATTTGAAATACTTTGCAAGTTAGGCTTATCAACGAAGATAGCTATTCCTATATATTCCCTGCTGAAATTTCCTTTTACTAGTGTAAACTAATACAGAACATTGAGAGTCTACAGCAGACACAAATTCCTTATGTGTCTCCTTAATTCATATAACATGTTAATGCAAATGTATTTCAAATGGAAATAACAAAGGGTAGCAATGCGAGAGAATGAAGACTGTGAGTAAACCTCCCTGAAACTTTTTACTGACCTTTCTTCTTAGATTTAATTTATAGATGTTTTAATTCCTGACAGTGTCTTTTCTAAATGATGTATTTTCTGTTGATTGAAATCTGACCACCACGAGCTAGTTAGCTATTAAACTAACAGGTTACGTCACTAAACCTCCATAATAATATTTATTAGCTAACTGGTTTACTTATTAAAATGACACAGATGTACTGGACCCTGTAAAGCCTTTTTTGGTTGCTTCATCTCTTCCAGCTAGCCTGAGACTCATAATGGAAGAATAAAAGGAGTCCAGAACTGCAGTTATGTTCTGCTCCTGCCTGAATTAATGTAGTGACCACCTTTCTCTTCTACCGATTTCAAAGCTTGAGGTCCATCAAAAGGTAGATCAGAGGATTTTATGTTGTGCATCTATCTACATGTTTGTTTTCACTTGATGTCGTGCTGCCTTACCTTTTGTGTGTCCACGATTATTTCAGTGAGTGGAGAACACCTCATTCTGCAATCTGCATCATCTGATTTCAATTTGCACTTTTCTCTCTGTGCTTTGTTCCTTCTACATGTCCTGCAGTAACTTTTATAACAGACTCAAAACAAACTGCCAGAACATCCTCCAAGATGGTTTTCCTGACCAACCAGCTGTCTGACCTGAGTGCAGCACCACCTAAACACGGGAGTCAGCAGAAGGGACCTTCTGGAGCGTGGTGTCACATGCCAAGCTCGAGGAGCACAGAAGAGCAGGAGTGACCTTGAGTCAGAACAGAGTATTGAAAGCCCGATTCCTTTTACTGCACACTTTTATTTTTTAACTAGATACTAAATTGAATTAATTTGCATTAAATGTTAGCTTCCAAGCTGAAGACAAGACCTCTCAGTGGCCTGGTTAGAGACATCATCGGCCTCCTGCTCTAGCATGCTTTGTTTTTCTTCTTAACCTTTATTCTGTGCGTGTGCCATCCCTGAAAGGTTGTTTTATCCCCAGGAGGCCTCTTCCCTTCTCCTCGCTGCAGTGCTCCTCATCTGGGAATATTTGCTCTGGTAAAGTGCCAGCACAGTTCTTCTAGAGGAGTAACTAAGATAAATGCAAGACTTGGGCAAAACTAAAATTCTTAATCCAAGTTTGGGACTGAATCAAGAGCAAGAACATGAATTTCTAAAATTCATGTTCCAACACTCAGCTAATGGCTTAACTGGAATCCAGTTAAATGTTACCTTGTGTCTGGAATGCTGTTGGAAACCACTGAAAGCCACAAGCAGCAGACTCAGTTTAAGTTTACCCACATTTAAGTTTCAGCACTTGACTTTCATTGCTCTTTCAGCATTCTAAGCTTTTTTAACAGGGTGCATATGTCTGTCTATAGACTTTTGGTGTCACAGCACCCTGAGAAGACAAATGCAAATTGAGTTAGGTTGTACAGAATACTCAAAATTTGGCCACAAATATCATGTAACTACAGACAAGGCATTTCTGAGCATGAGAGACTGCCACCAGAAACTGAACCACTACCAAAGCGGTCCAGGCAGTTTCTGTTGTACACTTGGACCTCTTTTGGACTTCTAAGCGGTGAAACACCCATGTGCTATGTTCCTTTGGAGAACTTTTCCTGTCTGGTTAGCAATGTCCCTGTTAAAATAACCAGCAGCAGAGTAGGAAGTGGGCTGGAACCTGCTCTCCAACTCAGGAGGGAAAATTTTTAACTCCCCTCCCCACTCCAGTTGTTAAATTGGCCCATTCTTCCTGATAAACTTTGCTGAAATCACAAGATCCACAAAAGACTGCAGACTTCAAGACTCAGGAAAAGCTGAAGGATTTAAGATTCAAAAACAGGCCCCCCATAGATATTGATGTGCGACTTGGGAAGAGATTACCCCAGAGAGCGCCCAGGGAAAAGTGCTGGGTGACTTTTACTTACAGAGAGCAAATAAAAGTGTAAATCTGAGTGTCTCGTTTTCTTCCATACTCTTAACCTCCAAGATCCCCCTCCTCAATCCCATCTTTCCCTGTAGACTTAAAACACAAAAAAAGTGCTCACAGGTTTGCAGGTGTGAAATCTGTGACTTCGAGGTAAATTATTCCTTCAAAGGGAATGGCTGAACCTTTTCCCAAGGGAGCCATGCTGACAGGGACAGCTTTGGACAATGAAGCATGTCCTGAAGCTGAAAGCCTAAAAATAAATTCAGTCTGGAGGGTTGAAGTGCCAGAGGTGCATTCCTGATGGGCAGGTGGACAGGATTTCTTTTACTGATGGTTTTTAAACAGCTATCTCCAGCATTTCAGCTTTGCTCCGTAACACCTGGAGACAAACCTAGTAAGGGGGAGGAGGTTTAGCCACACCTTCCAGCACCCCGGGAGCCTGGGATCAGTAATTATCATTTACCCAGTGATAAATGGACTCTGGGACAGTCTGATCCCTCATCACAGCAGCAAGGCAAATTCCTCACCTCAGGCAGTCTCTGCATTTTAATGCATCATTTTCAGCATATTTTCCTCTTTTTTTCCCCCTTTAAGCTGAAGTTTTATTGCCTTTCCAGTGCTAAGAACTATCAGCAGTAACTCTTCAATCTTCCTAGAGAGATGAGCATTTCTAAAGCTTTTCTTTTTTTTGCATAAATATTAGCTTTATTGGAAAATAGTTCACTTAAACCAATCAGATTAACACACACCAAATTATTCTAGTTTAAAAAAACCAAAACCAACTAATCTAAAATGCTTTGGAAGATAATCTGCATCAGTTACAGTAGCAAACACATCATGGCAGCCTGAAACAAGTACTTGGGGTGTCTTCATCAGCTGACAATCGATTCATGTAAACACAGAAAACACCCCAAAATATTTGTATTTATCAATGTACCTGGAGTACACAGAACTGGTTTTTCTCTTTTTTTCTTTTTTTTTTTTGTAAAATCTGTATAGAAATATGCACAAAACATTGGTTTACATATAAGTACAAGTTATGGAGATGTTTATATGATGGTTCATGCTTTTTATCCATATATTTTGATTTACAGTGTGCATTAGAACTAGAACTTTCTTAGATGTACATTGTCTTTTTTTTTTTCACATTCAGGATAACTGCACTAGAAATATGCACACACACAAGTCAAATCTTCAGTGGTATCCAGAACTCCACAGAAGCTGCACTTTTATAGCAGCTGCAGAGATCAGGGAAAGGCACCAATTATCTTAAGAGAACAAGACAAGACCACAGTTAAATTTTTAGATCTAAAAGGGAAATAAAACCTAAGATTAGAATGTTGTTACTAGAGAACTCATAAGGTATCAAAATAACAAAACAACTCTTGTCTGAATCAACATAAAAATAGTTTGCAAGTTTAGTTCACATTTAAATCTTCACTGAACAACCAGACCATGAGCCTCAGCCTAGCTTCAACCTCGAAGGAAGGAAGGTGCAGGAAAATACATGTGTGTATTTTTGTCCAGAACTGTTCTGAATGCAGAGTTAATGCCACCGCACGTCAGACCCAATTCAGCATTCAGCTCTGACTCACGGGATGTGATCTGCCATCACGCTATCCGTGGGGTTTATTTCCATTTTAATAACCTTTTCTTACTTCTCTGCACAGCTTTTGGTGATCTGTAGCTCTAATGCTGTGCCTCAGCCTGCTCACGAGCCATTTCATGTCCTTTCCACATGTGTCCTTCAACAGGACTTCAACTGCTGCACTTTGAACTGCCCAGTAAAGACAATATTGCCTTGAGGGTGGAGCAGAAAGCTCCACATTGATGGGAAGACATGAAAAAGCTGGAACTGCGAGCTTTAAGGAGAGTAAGAAATGGGCTTTGTAACTCTGGCAGTATTTGAGTTTTGGGAAGCTGTAGGCAGTGCCAGCCATGAGGATTTGAGGAGGGCTCCAAGCAGTGCCAGCCTGGTGCCACTGCCCAAGGCCCTTCCCACAGGAGCGGCTGAGCTTTGCCAGGGCCGGGAAATGCTCACAGACACAGAGGGGCCGAGACTCCAGCCTGGAAGCATTCTGGGCACAGCTACATCCTACAGGAACACCGCTATCTCATGCACTTCTACTGCAAAGGGATACACAGCACTAAGGGAATTACTACAGCACCCAAACGGACACACAACGGCCCCACGCCTGCCTGGCTCCTGTGACAGCTCTCTGACCATGGCTACACTTCATCCCAGTAACAACTGGAGACTGGACACCAAATCCATGGAGAAACCTGGGGAGAGCTCGACACCGACTGTTAGAGGACACAGACAAGACACAACAGAGATGGGGAAGCCAAGACTGTACACACCCTTAGTGTTCATACTGCTTCATAAATCTGTGAAAATCATTTAACTACAAAACTTTAGGTAGAAAAATAACCATAGATCTTGTCTACACATGTTATTAACATGGACTATTATTAACTGTTTAGTCAAGATACAGTGCAATACCTCTTTGAAATAAATTGCAAAGAGTCCAGAGAGAGAAAGAAAGAGCAAGAGTACCTCATTCCTGGCATTTTATATAGTAACGTGGTATGGAATAGTTATCCATGGAGGTAAGTCAACAGCTACTGTACTTCCAAATGGAACCCAACTTAGTTCGTGGTAACTTCAAGCACAACCAAAGTCCTTGAGATGAGGCAAGGCAGAAGCAACAGTTATCTAGACCTCAAGGAACTTTTCCTATGCCTTCAAATACAAATCTTAAATATGATCACAGCATTTTCATCCAATAAAAGAATAAGCCAAAGAAAGAAAAATAAATGTAAACCAAGTTTATTTTGCTCTTAAGTAGTGTTCTTTAAGCACTACAGCATGGTAAACAATGTAAATTAGTATAAGTCATCTCAAAAGCCAGTTTTTTTTTTTTATTTTATGAGTTGTTAAAAAGATGCAGCCTATTCTAACAGGATAAATATTTTAACCATTTCACTTCGAGTTAATGAAGGCTCACAAATGAGCAACACTCCTCATTGAGGAAAACAAAAAGCTGTTGTCGACAAAGCGACAGCACACACACAAAAACAAAAGAACTGTGTAAAAATAACTAACTGTACTGTGTTCCCATACTCTTTAGAAGTTGCTTTACAATGGGATGATATGCACATGATCTTGCTGCAAACTTGCCATACAACTTGCAAATACACGTAGCCTATAGCCTTACCACTCAGTCCAGAAAGCTGCTAACTGCTCAGAACAAACGCAGCACTAGAATCCTCTGCTTAACAATTAATTCAATCTGCTTTACTCTTTACCTTTTCTCCTAGACTGCAGGACAGACTAGAAAGAAAATTACTCCGAATTAAAAATCGATACTCTTACAGGAAATTGTATTATTTTGCAATATAGTCTTTTACAAGTTACGTTTTGCCTATTTTCCCCTTAGCCACAAAATGGGCATGAAGTAATTACTTTGAAAATGCCTTAATTTTCAACTTCATGCAAATCTAAATAAAGATGACCAAACAAAAGCTTAAACAATGGAAGGATATTTCACAGAAAATTTCTTATACAAAAAACACATAAGAAAAAGGGCCACTAGGTGACATTTTAATTTACAAATTGGCATCATTTTGGTCAACAAATATCCAAGTGCTGTTTTCTTCTATCACAACAAAGTAGCTGTACAGAAAGAAAACTGCAAAACTTGTTTTATTTTTGTTTTTAATCGCACATCTCCTCAGGAATTTCATGTGGATTAAGGATGCCAGGTACAGACATCTGAAGTTTATGCTTCTCCTCTTGAGCCTGCCGAAGGGCTGTTTCTCTCTCTTCCAAGAATAAGTCTGATGTGTCTTCACCTGCAAATTCCTGGGATAATTCACACAAAAACATCAGTTTATTGTCAAGTGCTTATGGCAGAGTAATAGCTTCCAAAATTATACAGGAAACATCTTCCCTTCCTGTTCCCTGACAAGGCTACTTGCATGGTTTTCTGCTCCTCAGGTCACAATATAAAGCAATATTTCAAGATGTTCTTCGTGTATTATAGAATGGGATGCCAAACCCACAAACTGGAGTGTATCACCATTAAAGCAGAATCATTACAATTCTGAAATACCTGACAATTGCAGTCTCAAAACAAATTAACTATTTCCTACAATCTTGTAATTCCAGCATCCTTAGAAAAAATAAAGGCACAGCATTAGTGTGAATTTCAAATTCGATGGTCCCAATTCCAAGCAGAATGAAAAAACTTATTTCCCATTAGATTTAGTTTTGCAGTTGTCCTAAGACATAAGGATTGTGTGCACAATGTAAAACACCAGCAATGATGTTCAAACCCAATTTATGAAATTAAATCCCAGTGAAACAGGTTCCATGAACACCACTCAGTCACACAAGCCATTGGACAGAGTTTTCACTCACTGCATTTTAAAAAGATGCAAAATAACTTCTATTTCTCAAACACTGACTCCACACTGTCCAAAATCTTTCCAACAATATCCTGTTGAAAATTATTTTTAATTTCTCGAGAAAAGCATGCCCAACATACCTTGATTTGAACCAGGAAATCCCTTAGGTGTTCCTTGAAGGCAGGAATATCCTGGTTTAAACTGAAGAGTCCTGTTACGAACAGCTTAACCTGGGCACTAACAGCAAACACATCGGTTAGAATTCCAAGAAGTAAGAACCCACTGGGAAAGCATTAAGGAATCATGGCAGACTTACTCTTGCAGGTGAGGAAATGCAGATTTGAGGAGATTAGCCACATACTCCTGAATAAACATTTGGTTGTTCACTGGATTTCCAGGGTTTAAAGGAGTACTTATTTTTCCTTCTTCTACCAGGTTGAACATGTACGCAAGGATTGACGCATGCATTGTCAAACCTGCACAGATCAAAGCCAGACACACGCAGTTGTTATTCAGAACAGGATGTGTTGCATTGTTTTGATGTTCAGAGGGATGGTTTGCACCACCTGCCTCACGTGCAGGCACATTCTCACCTGCAGTGTGCGAGGTGTCTGTGACCACAGAGAAGATGTGCTGGAGGATATCACAGAAATACGTCTGATAGAAACTCTGGGCAGCCGTCTCTTCCTGTGCAACATTCTGGAGTAGGGTGTAAAGGATCTGAAGTCCTGCAAAACAGGCATTAAAACAGTGACCAAGAGAACAAAATTCCAGCGGCTGGGAGATTTTGGCCTTTTCCAAAACAACAGGAATATCCCAAGAAATCCTGATGGGCAGCAGGATTCCCAGCACGGCACATGTGAGGGCTTTGTGAGGCACTGCCTCCCAGACATGGCATGCCCCTTCAGCTTCATTATACTATCATTAGCATATCATTAGCATAAAGAGCCAATCACACCATTGGATGATCAAAACCCAGACAAGTGTTGCCTATTTAAACATGGAAAGCTGTTTTAATGTTTAGACTTAAACACTAACTAATTACTTTACTTGGTGAAACGCAACTGCAAAACATTCTTTCTCCCCATGCCTAAATGGCTAAAAGAATCCCTGGTGTCACAATTTTTTTTGTGGCACCATTTTAAGCTGCTGCATCTGTTCAGCCGTTTCAGAAGAGCACCAATGGTCACGTGGCAAAACAAGCAAGTAGAAACTGTAATACTGCTCTCTTCCAGTTACAGGAATGAAACAACCAAACATCTCAGCCCATCCATGGATCTCTGGCTGACACCTTGAAGCTGAGACAGAGGAGTTCTACACTTGTGCAAAAGCAGAATCGTGTGAACAATACGGTAAGTTTGATTAAGGAAGAGGAAGAAAAAGAACAGCACTCTACCAGAAAATCTCTGATCTGTATTAAACACTTCCATTTACCTGTATCTGCAACATTTCTCATTGTGTGTTTGAAAGCCCAAATAATAGAATCCAGGACAAGTTTGAACTGTGCAGGTGGAATGGCCAGGAAGGCTGGGAAGCAATGAGAATTTACAGCCTGGAGTAGCAAGAAAAAGTTTGTTCTATGTTCAGGATATTCTTCAAAGTCCTGCAAGAGAAAGGGGAAAAAATCCAAGTCTCCTGAAGTTCCATCATAACATCTTTAAACAGAGCATAATTAAACATAGCATCATTAAACACAGCAAGTCAGTGTGTACTGCACACTTAGTGAGGAAATACTTGACTGAGCAGTAAACATGCTTTTACACTTAAAATATTTATCAATTTTAGCAGTTAGTCCTACACTGACATTTGGCTTCTGCTTGCAGAGGTGCAACACTCCAAGGCCCCCAAAAAATTACTAATGGTTTAAATCAAGAGCTAACCAGAGAAAGTAATTTAAGACAACCACACAGCTCAACTATACAACAAGCACATTCATTTGAGCAGAAATTGCAATCAAGTGCCACAAATGCGCTCTGTGACTGGGAAAAAACCATGAATCACAAGATCCCAAATACTGCAATGATGTTCAGAGGGAGATGTTTTCTCTCAGGTTTTAAGTATAAATACCTTGTTGATCATGTTTAATGTGCACTCAAAAACAGCATCGAAGATCTGAGGTATTTCAGCAGTGATGTGTCCCCCCAGCTTGTTGACAATGATAGCCATGGTACTGAGCACCTCGGGCTCCCGAGCGGCCGGGACGTTCCGCTGGTAGTCGATGAGAACTGCATCCAACAACGGAGGAACAAAGTTTTCAGCTACCTGGTTGGAAGAGTTAAGCCAGGTTATAGCAGTGCAGCTACTGAGCAAAGTCTCCAGCACAGTCTGTACCAAGCTCCTCCTTCAGTTACAGGTGACACTTTTCCTAAAGAGGTTGAAGTTCCCATCCTCTGTCTCCATCTTAAATCTCCTTGACTCCGCTTACCTCTTACAATTCCACTTCCTCCATTATATTTTACATATCTCCTGAAGTAAGTTCCTGTGACCAACAACTGAACACAAAGCAGAGTTCTCCCCAATTCTGCCTTAGGAGTTATTTGTATAAAATAGGAGTTATTTGTATAAAATGCATCCACTTACCATCTGTGGATCATTGGATCTGCTCACCCAGCCAGAAATTAATTTTAAAGTTTCCCTTTTTACAGTCCTCATACTTCTAATCAAGGGCTGCTTTGTTACCATTTCACCTGGAAAATTTTAAAGCTTCAGTTAATTGTGTGAGGTGTCAAAAACAACAACAACGAACCCACCCCAATTAACTTGATATTAACAAAAGAGAGAATACTTAATTTTTATATCTGAATGGCGAAGACTATTAGAGACTTCCTTTGTCTTTAATCTTTGACAGTTGTAAAAACATTCTCTGAAGCAAATGCAATCACAGCAGTTGCTGCTTGAGGAGTTCACCAGGCCCACAAGCCCCAGCAACTGCTTCCTAAACTTCACTGTGTCTGGCAAGGATGAATTCTGGCCATTAGATCAGCTGACTGAAAAGTTATTGATTTCTCTGCCAGTTTTATTCTGAATTCCGAGAAGCTACTTCAAGGTAAACCAGCTGCACAGTTACCAAGATGCATTTAACACTCCAATTTCCAGGTACATCTTGTGCACTGGCCAGAAAACTGGGCACAGCACAGAGTTCAGCACTGACTCATTTCATCTTGTAATGAACTACTACAGGAGCACATTCTACTGAGATGCCACAGGCCCTAAGTTAGCTGGTAAAAATAAGGGAGGTAATTGAGAATTCCTTCTGTGATTGCAAGCCTGCTTTAGCACGACTTTCAGGCATCTCAACTCATTACATTTCTGAAAGACAGCCTTGTAAGCAGCACAGTCTCATCCCAAAACCCTGCTGACATCTTCTGAAGGAATGAATGAGAGCCTATTTACAGACAGTCCTTTAATACTCAAAACCAGAGTGAGCTAAAAGAACACAGGCTACACTGCATCTCAGCAAGATGCTTATCAATTCTAAATAAGCATCCCTGGTGTTCTGCATTCTCCTAAACTTTCTCATTTATAGATGTTTCTTTATCCCTCCAAGGCTGGGAGTTCTTCATTTGACTACAACATCTGTTAAAAGCAGAAGATTTAAGTGAGCACCTTCAGCCCTTCTCCACTCTCCCAAACAGTAAAATAAGATTAACCTAACTGGGATGGACTCTGAAACCAAACGGCAGACACTGCTAAACCCCATTTTCAGGAAGAAGATGGAATTTCTTACCATTAGCCTGAATAGCTGCAGAAATATTTTCACTTAGGCACTTGTACACATTCAGCATATCTAAATAAATTCTTCCAAGCTGAATCACAAAGGGGTGGCCAACTGCTTTACACGCTCGTACATTGGTTTTCAGAATGCTACCAAGCTGCTTAACTGTTTCAGGATCCTTTAGAATATCAACATTCTGTGAAAAAAATTAAGAGTTCATCTTCATTAGTCAATACAACCACCCTTTGGCTTTAAATTTAAAGGCTAAGTTTAAACAATTTATTTTATACACTGCCTTTAAAGAACAGATGACTCAAATTTATGGACTTTTTATAGAGATCCTGCAGTTTATTTCACAGTATTTGCCACTACCTCCAACCGAGTCAGGATAAAACTTCATTTCCTCCTGCTTTCTGCAGAATTATTTTTGCTGCAGTGCCATAAGCTTTACTCTAGTTAGAGAAAGAAGAAAAACTGAGGAGATTAAGAAGTTGAAAACAGATAGAAGGGGTCCAAACGAAATGCAGTATGTTCTTAGGAGAAGTCAGGGTAGGAAAAGTAACTCAAAGTTGCTTAAGTTTCAGGCCCTCAATTAGATTAACTGTAAATGGATTATCTCCTGTGAAGTGCAAGACTGTTGTTCTTTAATGTCTAGAAATAAAAGTATTTTCAAAAGACTGAAAGAAACAGAAGATAAAATAAGAAAATACATACTTTAGGAGAATGGTGGGAGAAAAAAGGAGTAACAGTGAACAGTAATTTTAGCATTTTAACTTTTCTGTTACCCAAAATCCAAGTGAAAGGGAGGCATTAGAAAAACTTACTGAGATGAATTCTGTACAGTAACAGACTGAACTGTAAATCAGATTTAAACAAGTTTTTCTTTTTGTCATTTAAGTCCCCTCTCTCAAAACAACACCTTTATTGTCACATCAATCTCTGTCTTAGCCATGATATAACGAAGAAGTCCACTCCAATTCTGTGCACTTAGAGTGAAAAAATACAACCAGCGGAGGGCAAACATTTAGCAGGGCTTTTGACTTGAACACAGGATGCATTAAAATGGAAGAGCTCACCTTTGTTGCCTGCTGAATGATGCTGTCCCACACCTGGTTGGGCAGCAACATGTACTTTTCTATCAGATGCTCCTGCACAGTCTGGTCTGTCTGTGCCCCGATCATGTACCCAACTGCTTCGTAAAATGTGTGCACCTGACGGGAACAGCAACACCACAAACACCCAGGTTAAAAAGGACTAAGCAAAAACTCTGTTTTACCAGACATGTTTAAACTTTGCACTGGCTCTCATCAACCCTGGAAGTATTTTTTCCAGGTGCCAGATCCACTCTGCTTGAAGCTTCATTACATTGGTGCACATGCACACTACTCTCATTTCATTCTCATGAGCCATGTCCTTCCCAGACAGATTCCTCCTTCCTTTTTTGGACTGGATTTTGGACTTTCCCTTTTTGAACTGTTCCTCACTCCCTCCTTCCTAAATGCAAGAGCTGTAGGTATACACTGTTATAGTAGGATATTGCTTTTTCCCAAAGCAGAATCACCTAGTTACATGCTATGTCTTCTTGAAGACATTCCAGACATGAAAATTCCAACTAAATGCACTTTAATTCTCCTTCCAAACATTCCAACTGACATCTCAGCAATGCAACTTGATCATGGTATTCATACCCTGACACTGCCCCTAACAAAACTAAAAAATATAATTCAACCCTTGCAAAACACCCCTACATTTCAACAGGAAGGAACTGTGCATTAATCTTCAGGTATTATCCACAACCCCAAATCAAACCTACCTGTTGTGGCTGAAGGTCACAGATGATTGTGTTAATATTGTTCAGGATTTCATCAATAAATGGCATGACCTCTCCCACCTGAACCTGGACAAAGTGTCGGCGGCATTTTTGTGCTATTTTTATGAAGGTATCACAAGCCATGTCCTGGACGCCATCGTGGGTTTCTAAACAAAATCAAGGCAGTTACTGCTTTGTAATTTTTCCCCCCTCCATGTTTAGGCATCTTTTTTTAATAATTAAAACAGGAAATTTTAAAAAGCAGATAATTACCATGCATAAATTCAAAGAGCTTGTTGACTACTGTCTTCAAAAATTTCCAGTGAGCTCTCAAAAACCGTGGGTATTGACCTACTATGTACATTATATTTGATGCAATAATGGCTTTATTGTCCTTTCCTCGCTTTTGTTCACAGAGTCCCAGGAGATCCTACAACACAAGAGATTCTTAGCTTCCTCTTAAAGTTTGTCTAGTTCCATTAAAAGCATTTCAAGCAAAACAACCTATAAGTAGTTATATTAAAGATGGTTGCCACAATCAAGCTCAAAATCCAAATAAAGAAATAAAAACCCAAACAAGTGTGTTAAGATTGGAGCAATGCAATAATTCAAGTTTCATCCAAACCCTGATCACTGTGTTTTACACTAAGGAATCTCTATTTTAAATTATAACTAAGGATTCCTGTAGGGGGAGTTCAACAAGCCGTACAGTACTCAATACTGGCTGAGTAGCTGATAGATAAAAATACAGACTCCACATCAAATAGAAGAAATTAAACTACATTCTCTGTATGATTTAAAGCTAAATATTTTGGAAGAATCTCTGTATAACTTTTTAAAGTCTGTTACTCTTGTAAAAATATTACCCACATATTAACCAAACTTTGAGTTTAATCAATGAATATACTGATATAGCAAAAGAGCAAAGTGTTTGGCTAGTTACAGTCATGGGTTACTCTGCCACTCTGCTGTATTTTGTAAGCAATCCCTTTCTGTCTCTTCTGCATCCCCAAAGAATACATTTCATCATAAATTAAATTTTATCTGATGAAAAGGCTACTTGGATCAATGCACTGTTCATGGCTAACTTAGTCATCACCCCCAAATTCAGGATGTAAGATTTCCCAATTCATTTATTCTTATCCACCAAGGCAGCTTTCTAAGATCACAGAGCAGTATTTCTGCAAGCTTGGTTTCTTCAGCACAAACTGAAGTGTGACCAAGATGTTAATTCTGCCCCACCATACCTTAATTACTGTAACCAGGAACCTCTTTTCATCTTCCTCATGCATGGCACCGCTGATGGAGCCGATAGCCCAGCACAGGGTGTTCAGATTCTTCCACGACCACTCAGTTCCATTCACTTGATTGTGAAGCTTTTCAGTCATAATTCGTTCCGTGTCTGCATAATCCAGATGTGTGAGATAAACTGAAAGACAACAACGTGGGATGTTTTAAAGCAGCAGCCTGCATCTCAAATCTGTAAGCAGTTTCATGAAAACCCACTGAAGCTCTCAGGTAAAAGTGTGATGTTTCCTTCCTGAAGTCATGACAGCATGAGGTAGTAATTGAGCCAGGAATTTGTTCAAATTATTTTAAAGATGGACAAGAAATTTTATTGAGAATTTAAGTTCTATGGGATCTCAGCAAAACATCCCATGTAGGTGATGTGAAAAGTCTAAATCAATGCATGTCACATATGACACCAAGGCAAATTTTTATCAAAAGGCACCTGTACTGATGGCCTATGGGGAATATGGCATTGGCTGCCTATGGGGGACATTGTACAGGGTGTAGGGCCATGCATTTTCTTCAGCTCTGTCTTTCAGTGCCACCACATTTGCTGCTTGCAATAAGGCACTATTAAAGTGGAGCTGGTGCTCCTGAACAGGTCTAGGTGGAAGATTCAGGTATCACAACTCAGTCACTTGCATCAGCCCCTAATAGGATTAGTGTCTCCAATATAAAACTCTAAATCCCAGCAAGTCAAGAGCAATTTACAGCCAGGTTCAGAAATAGATTTTTACTGTACCACAGAATACAGCTTCCACCACATTCTCCCCTCCCCCCTTTTTTTTCCTCTCCAAGTGAATCCTATAGGTAATACAACATAAGCAATAAGAACCTGACCTGCATTTTATTTGTTATTTACAAATAACCTTGTATCTGGCAATACAACTTAGGCTGAGGACATGCAGTAATTGTTTCATGAAGCAAAAATGGTTTTCACATTCCACATGCAAATGTATTAAAACAATTAATTTAACCCTGACTAAACCTACATCCTAAGCAGAAAGGTGAGAAAAAATAAAAGTGGGTAAAAATACCCACTACACACACATACACTGCACCTCACAAGCTTTCCAACACACACATTCCTAGTGCATCAACATATTGCTGAGCACTCCGTGTTCCCATCTGCATTTGAAAAAATATATTTAATATTGAAGGTCTAATGTCTTGAATATCTGACAACTCTACTCCCTTTGCTCCCTCAAGCTACAATTAGGACTCTCGATTTTTTTTCCTGCCTCAAAAAACTCATTATCACTGCAATAGCTAAGGACAAAAGTAAAGTAGTGTATTACCACTCCATCAGGTAGTAAAACACTGCATGCCTCATACAGGAAACTTCAGAGCAGCCACTGCCTCCTCCCTTTCCAGTCTGTGTAGTACCTGCTGATAACCATTTCACCCACACAATAATTCAGATCCTAAGATAGCATACTGTAACACTCTGATGCAGCTGCACAGACCCACAGCACACCAAGTGCAGCCAGTTCACTTACCCAACGTTTCTCTCATATTTTTATACAGGTTTATGGAATCCGTATCCTTCATGAATTCCCGAACTACCTCCCCTTGATCATTTTCCACAACCAGGACTTCTTCAGGCTTGGCCATGCGGCTGACCATGAGCAATCGAACCTGGGGGAAGTGAAAACTCCATCAGGCTGCACCACCAACGCTCTCCCAGCTGCACCAGAGCATTCAGCTCAGGAAGCCTCAACCACAGAAAGGTTAAATCCAGCTATACAGAAATGTCAACTAACAAGCCATTAAGGATAGAGTCTGCTGACTTCTCTCCCTCCAATAAACAAAAACCCCAAACCTATGTAGTATTTTTACTTTCCAGAGCTTCAAAATGCTTCTGTCATATTAGGGGTCTTTTTAAGGACCACTTTTCCCAAACACATGGGGCTTCCACCAACTCTAACACTCCAGCCTTCCTGTTTACAGAAACTGCTTAATATAGATTTATTTTAAAATTAATTATTTTAAAGCTGAAAGAGCACATTAATGCTATTATATACTGGTATCATCCTAAAGTATTTTCACAGTGATTATATAACTAGGGTTTAATCAACTATCAATTGCTTTATGGTAAGTTTTCTTATGTCACTCCTTACATGAAGCAAAAGCTCGAATTCACAAACAGAATCTGAATCTTTACCAGTGCCTTGACTTGAACATGGATTACCTTGGACAAAACAGGCAAATAAAGCTGTCTCCTTGGAGGAACATCGAAGTGTTGGCTCCCCGAAAGCAGTGGAGAAGCCGACGTTGAGAACGGACTTTCCCTATAAAGCTCAGCAGCTAAATGGTTCCAATACTCCAGACAAATCTTGAAAATTTCAGTTTCTTCAACTTCTGATACCAGCAACATGTAATGAAGAGCCTGGAAAACAGTGGTTTCAACACCCAATTACTGAGTATATCTCACATCAAGCCACATAGCTTCAAGTTCAGTTATCCAAATCCTGACAAAATGCCAAATTAATGTAAGAGTTTGGAACAAGAGGCATTAACATTGCAATGACATTACTTGCAGGTCAGAGTTGTGACTGGCAGAGCAACTCAAAACCAAGGACTCCTGTCACTTAGTGTTATTTTCAAAGTGTCTTTGTATTCTTAAATCTGAAATAGCCTACAGACATCTTAGAAATGCCATCACCAAACCAGCCTGTTTGTAAATTGTCAAACCCACAGCCTCTGGAGCCTCTGCAAGGCATTTTCAGAACCTCAAAAAAGCCTCACCAGCTGGTGTCAGTGATTGCTATTCTCAAGGCTATTGCTGCTACTTTGTTCTGGATCCTTTGACCCTGGAATGCTGCTCCTTTGCTTTCAGAGAAGTCATCTACCAGAACATTTTCAACTTCTTTCCTGACAGAACAGCCAGAGCAGGCTGAGCAGGGAAAGCCACTGATGCAATTCTGACAAGCTCAGATACCAACCAGAGAAATTAAAACTTCACAGACAAACCTTTTTTGCCTAAGCTTATTATGCAGCCCCTGGTAGAAGATATCAAAGCAATTGCCCATTAGTGAACAAACAGAATGAAATTATAAAATCTGAGGATATTTTCATAGCTTAAGCACTCCAACAACTTAGAGCATTCTGAAAGGTAAAGACCTGATTCGGGATCTCCGCCTACAGTGTCAAAAGGACTCAGGACAGCCATACATTAATCTTTACACACCAATTTATCTTGGTTATTTCACTTAAAATAACTCCTGTAGAGTCCTCTGCTACTCTACAGAGATCCAGTGAATCCATGGAACAATTTCAGGAGACCTGCTACATGCCATGTGCAGGAACTAACAGGTTAGAATGACACACATCTTTCTAAAGTAAACCCATACTTGGGTTCTCTTACACCAGAGCTTACAGAAGTTGAATTTGCAACCATTTTAGGCAGGCATAAGAACTTAGTTAAACATTTCACCATTCTGGACAAGACTGAAAGTCTTCAGAATCCAGTTTTGTAAAAAAATGTTTTACACAGGTCTTCCTAGTACAGCCTCAGTTTGAGTAGAAACTTGAGCCTTGAGCTGTGCGCCCCTGATTCCCACTTATTTTAAAAGGTTACTACTTGCAAATTCAGGAAATTATCTAGAACTGTTACCAGCTTCTCTTTGTAAAATAAAAAAGTGACACTCCTTTGAGTCCATTTTCTAAATGAGAAACAATTTGATATTTGCAACCAATTTTATTAATATGCTTTAAGGGTGTTTTTTTTTGTAGAGGGCTGCCTCCATAATGAAGATATTGAGAACGCTGGCTGGAACATACTGGAATTCAGATGGGCACACTGGATTACAGCTAATCAACCTGCAAAATGTACTTTCCCCTCCCAGTATACCTGATCTCCAGGTTTAAAAATTGGGATGTTTTTTTTCTCCCTGTCTCAGGGCAGTTCCTCAGCCTACAACCCCCAAACCCACACAGGGCTTGATTCTGCAAACAGAAAATGGTGCTTCAAGGGGATATGGAACAACTTCCATTCCCTTGGAGTGGAGCAATAGCAAAAAAGTCACCACAGAACAGTTCAATCCCCACAAAATTATTCACAATTGAAACAACACAACTGAAAACCCTAATCTTGTGATCTACCCCCACTACAGCATGAAGCAGTACCCTCAGTGCTCCAGCCTTTCCAACCCTTCTCTCTTATCTGAATCTCCACTATTTGCCACAATCCCAGTGGTTTCACTGTCACAGTCACTTGGTAGAGCTCTGCCACTGGCACACCTAGTCTTTATTACCTAGGAAGTCTCATCCTTGATGATTATTTAAAGCTTTTCAGTTGGAAAATGGCAAATTAGGCAAGAAGCTACATTGAGAGGGAGGAACTGGCCTAGAGCATGAGCTGGACCCTAGAGAGCAGCTCTGGATGCTCAGTGAAAACACAGACTGAGGAGGTTGTAACCACACCCCTTCTCCATGCTACAGTTAAGCAGAAACACGTAAACCGTGGAAGAAGAATATATTCATTTACTTTGAAGCACTATTTGAAACTTCTATGGAGGAACATGTAAGAAGAGGGTGAGCCACAGTTTTCAGACATTGTACTGGTAAGGGATCATTGAAAACAGAATGCCATTGAAGCATACTAGGAAACAAACCTTTTGAGGGGGTGTTGTATTCTTCTTTTTCTCTTACCCGCTTTAAGTACAATGATCTAGAAATTCCATTAATATCACATCCACTGAGCACGAGAACACACCTGCTACATTTCCAAACCAGAGAAACCAAGCTACTTACCTCCATTAGTGTTTCCCTCAGATTTAACCTTTTTTCTATAAGTAGACCATGCTCCTTGAGGAACGTGCAGAGGAACAAACTGAGATTCTGAATGAAGTTCTGTTCATCATCTTTTCCATTTGAGTACGCCAGTCGGATATTGGTATTTAAAGGAAGCATCTAACAAAAAGAAATCATCAAGAATTTCCCATTCTATACAGAACAACTACACTATTATTAACAAGCATGTTGCTGTTTGTCTTTTAAGAGGAACCTTCGAGATGGACCAAGATTGCCAAGAGAGGAAAAGACTTAAAAAAACCCCTTCGCCCATCCAATTATGATATAAATACACTGAGGAAAGGACTCATGTAGCTGAGTCTGAACTGCTCAGATGGGAATCATCAAATTATATAAATTTGATGCATGGCTTTTAATGAGAAATATTTCTATCTCTTCCAAAAATTAAAGAGAAACTTGCAGAAGTTAGGTCAGTATAGGTCTTGAGACACTTAGTTCTCATTTCCCTGAGAGACAGCCCAAGTACTCAAAATATCTCTTAAATTAATCAAATCGATAGAGCAGAAATACAGCTGCAATCAAGTTCAGAAAAACACACTTGGCATCTTCTGATCAAGCCACAAATACCACCAAAGAACAATGCTTTTTTTATCAGAAGCTCTATAATGAACATCAACCTGTCAACTTTCTACAGAAATGGATTTTGTGATATGAAATTCAAAGGGAGATTTCTGAAAAACATTTACCTGTTTTAACTGCATCATGGTCAGTGTAAAAAGTGTTACAAACTGTTCTTCATACTGGCTTACACTGACACCTGCAATCTCTGTGAGGCACTTCAAAGAGACATTTCGAAACATGGGAACATTTAAGAACTGTTGAGGGAAGGAAAAAAAAATAAAGATCATTACAGAAGTGTTGTACAGCTTTTCTGCAACTGGTATTTAAATTTAAGAGCTATCTTTTTTTTATTTTTTTTTGCAAGAATACCTTGTATATTAGTGTGCTGATTAACTTGGTCTCAAATATATATCCCAGAGGAATCCAGTTCAGAAATCGCAGCAAAGTTTCCAAAGTTGCATGGACTAAGGGAGCATTTTGGGAGTTTTCCTGTAAATGACCATTTAGAGTTTATGTCATTGTGACACTGTAAGGCACAAAGTGGGGGAATTTTGAAAACATCATTAAAGAAACGTGACTTACCATCACAAACTGACACAGCTGAAATATCTGAGAGAATTCATTGCACATGCTGTAAAAAAAAAAAATTATTTGAAAACTAAGCATTTCCACATTCCATAAATCAAAATATCTGTGCACACAGGACAGGTCCTTAAGACCTATGCCCGTGGAGGCATTCAAAAGCCACCTGGCTTATCCCCATTTTCATGATAATAATGCATATTTGAAGTAGTTTGAAGCCTGTGCCTGCAAATTCTAAGGAAAGAAGGAAATACAATCAATCAGCGCTGAATGCTGTGTTAAAAGCACAGAAACCATCAGTCAACAGATACTACTTGCAGCAAGGTACAAATCCCTGTGTGTACAAAATGAAGTTAGGGATCCCCTAGGAGTACTGCTTCAAAGAAAAATCAGTAACCCTCCTGGGCTCACAAATGGAATTACACAGCTGTAGGTGTTCACACAAAAGCTCCAAGTGAGACCAACTATTTAGTAGCAAGCACAAAGTCTTACTCTGTTCATTAAGATTTAAACAGATATACTTGCCTGTCTTTCAAATGCTTAGCTTTTACTTGAGTAATCTGGCCACTGGAAAAATCAAAGACTTCCTCACTCAGCAGTTTCAGGATCACCATGTTGTTCTGGCAGAGGCTCTCACTGGTCCTGCTCGCCCCCACAATATCGCTGATAAACGTCGGCCAGTGCTTCGGCCACTCCTGTTTCAGGATCTGCAAAGGGAAGCAGCCACACGTGAGACACGCAGCAAAGGCAGAGATGTAGAAGGTTCAAAATGTTATCAACTCCAGCTTACCTGAACAAGAATCATATTCAGTTTCCCAATATACACTTTCTCCTTCTGGAAAGGAGAAGAGAAGAGTCAGGTTTTGCACAACACTCTCCTCCCTCATCCCCCCTGAGAATGCTTCACTTACTTCTACACATGTTGGGTCAGATGAGGTCTTGATAATTAGGCCAACAACGTATTTTTTAATACCTGCAGAAGAGGTAGGGATTTATTTTCAGCTATGCCAGATATCACACATGTAGCAATAAGTATTTCTGAATTCAGATTCTTCATGTCTTTAAACCAGAAACACCTCTAACGGGCCAGATAAGCATGGGTCACTGAGCATCCTTCTTGTGTGCTACACGGGAAAAATACACCTTTATCAATCCTGACAGGGGATATTTCAGAGGGACAAAATGGCTTTACACATAAACTATTTCAATAAAGCAACAGACTAAAGATTAGAATGTCCTTGAAGTAATTTGTACCAGATGAAAGTGAACTCCAAGAATAAAGAGAACTTCCTAAGTGTGACTGCAGTTTTAATGCCAGGTTTGCTGAAGTGCATGGAAAGCTCTGACACATGACCTGCAC
The DNA here is from genome assembly GCF_001522545.3 of Parus major. NCBI lineage: Eukaryota > Metazoa > Chordata > Aves > Passeriformes > Paridae > Parus > Parus major. The sequence goes on from NC_031770.1 coordinate 3,658,228, forward strand.
TGCATGCAGAAGTTCACAGATACTCCAGTCTACTTGGGTGATCCATTTTCAACACAGGAATTCTTACACACAGCATTTCAAAGTCAAACACTATGCAAGAGCTGAGCAAAGCTTCCCCTGTGACATCTCACAAGAACAGAACTCAAAACTTCATTCACTAATACAGCACAATTCGAGTGCAAACCACTGGGCTTTTATAGCACATATGGATGCTCTGAGTCCACAAAGTCAGTAAATTCTGCTTTATTGCATTTTCTTTTTCCTTACATTGGCAACTGGCCAACCAGGGACGCACAGTGTGTTAGAACCATTCATTTTGTTGTGTTTTTCCTCCAAATGTTTTTAAATTATTTTAGAGTTTTCAGCTCCACCATAAAACCAGAAAAACCCCAACCACTGTTGGAAGCTACAATGGCCAAAGTTTCATTTTGCCACCTAACCCTCAGCTCACTCCTAACTACTAAATCCATGGAAGCCACGCCTCTCCCAGTGACAATATCTATTCTGCATAAGAACTCCTGAGTCCCAGGAAAAGGCACACACAAAGGGCCTGGAGTCATGACCCAAGTGAACATTCCAGAAGCTCAGCTCTGACACTGCACCCCAAACCAGGCAAGTGTTTTCTTGTCGTAAGGAAGTTGGAGAATTGGTGGATGCTTTGCTATTCAAATTCACGAACCCAAAAATCTTGTTTCAATCATTTCTTCAACAAGACGAGTCAGCTGGCTCACGCAGACAACATGCATATGTTGAACACTTCAGGACTTGTCACTTTAAGGAGAAGAATGTCTTCTGTTGAAGACACAATCCACAGCCTCTGTTCCAAGTTTTATAACTTGTCTAAGGCTTGACCAAATTCATGTTTGGTTTGGTTCTTTTTCCTCATTTCAGGCTTAAGCAAGAGGATTAAAAGGGACAATTTATTAATTGCATCCTCATGAAATCTGGAAAAACTAGATCCAGACCTTGAGCCATTAGATACATACTAGACAGGAGCTGTTCTACAGGTAGTTCCAATTGCAAGTGGAACTATTCATCATTGTCAACTGGGATCAATCCCCATCACTCCAGGAGAAGGTCATTATTAAAGTATCGCTGTCAGGCACTGGGTAAGAGTTATTACCAAGCACTGGTCTGACATCATAGGCCTGGTCTGATGTTTTAAACTTAAAACACACTGTTTGGTGAAGCACTAAAGTAATTCACAAATGAGATATGAAAGCCCCCCAAATAGCATGGAAATAGGCTTGCAGTGTCAGAAACCAAACTATTATAACCATCTGCCAAACCACTAAGGGAAGCCTACTGTTGCAATTATTTGCATTTCAAAAAGGAATTAAAAAGTTAATAGTGCTCTTAGAGTTCCAACTGTAAATCCATGATATTTTCCATCTTGCTGCATCAATGGCATTAAGTAACAACTTGAATATTGTGCTGCCATCGATCCGGCCCTGCGACCCACAGAGGAGAACAGCTGCTCTGCTCCACAGTTTCTCCATTTAAAAAATTAAAATAAAAGTAAAAATGGTGACCACAGCTCAAAAGACAACCTAAAAAGTTTGCTCCTTTTCACACATCACACTGCAGGCTCCTGAGATTGTCCATCCAGTGAACAAAGTCATATTCTTGATCCCCTAAAAGCAGCAGCTATCCAATTCTCTAATGCCCTTTTTGGCTCAGATGCCATTTTCTACTTTTTCCTCTTTAACTTCAAGTGTTACGCTTTCTGCTCCATATTTAGTAGCTCATTTATTTATCATTCCATAGGAAAGATAATTTTCAACAGAACAAATGTATGTCAAATCTATATTCTGACAAAAATCAGCCCAGAGGCTCATTACCATCTTTCAGCAGAACATGTCCAAGAACTGTTCAGGAGTAGTAATCCATGGGATAAGTTAAAAGCACAGTGTTTGGGGAACTTAAAAGGAAGTGTTATGTTAAAAAGGAAAGCACAGGACATGAACAAGCCCCACAGGCACTGCCTAGAAGGTCTCCTTCCATCACAGAAGCAGCTGAACAAGTCTTGAAGAGGCCAACACCACAAGTGCCAAGTTCAGGTCCTTTAGCGAGCCAAGCAGGAAGAGACAGACAGTGCAGGAAAACAGACCTTCCAATAAAACAAAACAAAAGCCACACTGACCACAACACCCAGGACACACAAAATGTTCCTCTGAGATTATCTGACCTTGCAACTGCACTGATCTCAGGACAACCAAAGGGAGCAGACCTTGCTCCAGGCCCGGACCAGCCCCAATTCCACTGATGGAATTTTCTGGAAAGCTAAGCCCAAGAAGTACTTCATACAAAGTACCATAAAAGGGATGATAGAGCAAGGGCACGAACTTGAGGCCTTTCAGAACATTCCTGAATGTCCATCAGATACTGTCATCCTTCTGTGAAAGCTGCTCCTCGACAGAGAGTCAAACATCCAGTGAAACACTTCCTGGAGGGAAAGTTGTTTTCCCAAGTGACCCAAGCTATGCAATGCTTAGAGTGAAACTGGGACAGTGAAGAATGTTACATTATCCAACATGACTAATTTCTGCAGCCTGAACTTGAGGAAATATCCTACAGTTTAACCTTTAGATGTGTTCTAGGAAGCCATTACCTCTCCTGCACACTCTGTACCCAGAGCACCAAGCTCCTGCCACAGCCCAGTACAGCAGGTAAATAACCATGGACACAATCAGCAAACACACACCTGCAACAAACCCACTTCTTGTCCTCAAGGCACACAAGCACAGCCTTCTGTGCAATCATAGAGCACAAGCATTTAACAAGTGTCAAAAATTATTCTAGCTGCTGCTGCAGATGCAAACTCACTCTAATTTACTAAGATTAATAAAGCTTCTGCTTGTGTTAAAGAATAATAGGCACAAATGAATCAGGTGGGCAATGTAACTCAGCAAATTAACATTATTTTGCAATCAAAATTAGAATTTCAAATGCTAAAGCTGAGCTGCCCCCTCTGGGGATGTTTGTATGCATACACACACTGAACTGTTTAGTCTCAAAATGTAGTCAAAATACCATCTTATTTTTAGTGTTAGGAAACACTGCTTTCCCATACAGTCCCACAATCAACTTTACGCCTTAGTGGTGAACTGAATCAATCCATGTTCTATTTGCTTTTCAACAGAAAACTCCTGAAAACTCTGAAAAAATGCACAGAGTTTGTCTTCACACACACACAGATGTGCCAGGTAGCTCATCCCCTCTTCATTACAGAGCACCAAAGAACCATCCTCCTCATGAAGCAGGCCAGGAATTTCCACTAAAATATCTCATCTCTGCACAGAAAAACTTCCTCTACTGCATCAAAAGCTTTACACTCAACTCCAGGACTTTCCTGGAAAACACTGAACTGCATTTCTGAACACTTCACTTTTTCATTTCAGAAGGAGAAAAGTTGTACAAGCAATTTGTGTTTCGTAATGAAGAAGTGCTTTATCCATTCCAGCTCCAAACACTCCAGACAAGCTCGCTCTGTTCAGGGGAACAGTATTTCATTTCACAATGCAGGATTAATGAAACGTATCACTGCACTGAACACCAAAAAGCCTTTCTTTCCAGGCAGGTTTTTACACAGCCAGAGAAAATCCTTTTGAGACCACAGCACTTTAATCAAATGCCATCCATTCTGAGTGTTATTAAACAATCAGCTCTAAAGGGTATCGGAATTTAAGGCAATTTAGTATCACACCTCAATAAAGTCAGAACTCCAGCTTGAGAATGATGGCACAACACCCTGGCAATCAGCCAGGTTCAGCACTGCCTGGGATGTTCTGGAATATATCACCCTCCCCAGCCAGGCTTCAATGAGAACCACATGACATCATTTGTGTGCGTGGAAGAGCCATTATAGATCACCCAGAGCAAGGCTAACCATTGCTGGGGGCTAGGACCAAACACATCTCAAGGCTGGACATGCAGGTCCAGCATCTGATTTAACTGAACTTTACCCCTTCTGTGCCTCATAAATGCCACTTTTGTCTACAGAACCAACTGGTTTCCACTGCTAACTCCAAAAGTGAACCAAAAATCAAGAAAAACAAAACACCACCACGTCAGTATTTTAGAATTGTAAATTGATTGTTTTGCCCAGTTCTTCTTTCAGAATTCTGGCAAGATAAAAATGAACTTTTGAAAAGTGCTCGCAAACAACTCCACCTGAGAAACAGAAAGCAGAAAGTTTGACAAAAGTTAAAAGACAGCAGGGCCAGAAAAGCTCAAACTCAAAAGCTATTTTAAAAAACAAAATGAAAATTTCCGAACAAAGCTTCAAATCTAAAGAAGACGTTTGAAGAAAACATTTTCCTCCTTGCATTTGAAATTCAAGGCTGGAAGCTGAAACCCTCCAGCACATGGACAGAAGCAGTAACAAACCTCTGGCTAACCTCACAGCCCAACAAGTCATTCTGATGCACAACTTGTTAAAAACAAACAAACAAAAAAAAATACTGCAAAAAAAGTTACAGTTCATGCTCTGTAATTAACAACGTTGCTTTACTTCTCCTGACAAGTTTCAGGGAAGTTGTTTCAAAAACTTTTTTTATTCACTGACCATTTAATTCAGATCTGCTTTTGACTTTTAACTCTTAAGCACTGCTGTTGCTACAAAGGGGGAACTGTGTTTTTCTCATAAATGCACTTGATTTCCTCTTAACCAACAGTAAGATTCATCAGCTGTATTTACTACACAAACCAACCAGACATACAGAAGATGCATCTTATAAATTATGATATAAGATAAAACTGATTTGAAACCTTCATGATTTGCTTTGTCACTAAGCATTCCATTGTACAGCGAGTTTCAGTTTGCTGCACACACATTCCACCGGTTACACTTCAAACAGGAAAATCCTGTCAACCAAAGAATGGCTGGAGTCAAGGAAACTTCAGTTTAACCAGCCTTACTATCTCCCAGGTAATCAAGCCACCTGAATGAGCTCTGGAGCAGCTCTTTTGTACCAGCCAGTATCACCAGCCAAATTAAAAAAAAAAAAAAAAATCAAAAAAAGAACTACCACAGACCAGATCAAACTGGATTAGAGATGAAATAGAGTCTCCCTCCTATACCACTGAGGCCAAGCTGGATAAAATGCCATGGTACAAGAAAATACATTTGGTTCCTCTTCTACCACTCAAGTAAAAGCCAGCTAACCCAGCTTCCCTAGGACAGGATAAAAGTAAATTTCACAATTTTAGTTTGCCTCTGTCAAAGGGAAAATATTTTAAAAGCTGAACAAACAACATACTTCCGTTAGTATAAAGGCTTTTTTTGTTTCTTCTGCAGTTTTCATAGATATGCAAGTAAGAAGAAGTAATAATAGGATACCTCAAGATGATTACACAACTGCAATAACTTTATTTTGCCTTGTAACATATGGAGTTATTTTATCTTGTTAGATTGCAGGAACCACTCCAACAGCACTGTCACTGCTAAAGATAAAATGACCCAAAGCACAGCCAGCAGCAACCTCATCCTAAAACCACTGTTTCTCAGCTCTCCCATGTATTAGGAGCATGAATTATAAGACTTGGAATTCCTGAATTATATCCTGTATTTGGCACTTGATCAGTCCCAAAGTATCAAGTTAGGTCCATCCTTGTGACATCTGTTCTACATCTGCCTTCACCAATGGGCAATATTCCTAACTCCTTTTCCCCCTGCTCTGCTCCCACAGCCAAAAACTTGACAATTTCAAAAGGCTGAAACTAAGTGCTCATAGTCGAGGACATAAAATACGACTGAGGTGAGATACCCCAATAATTAAAAGCACAAAGAACAGTTAACTTTAACTAAGAACTTTTAATTTCTCAAAAGGGCAAAGTTGTGTCCGAGCCTTAGCTGAAACTGCTCCCTAGAAACCTCAAACAGCAGAATGAATGGAAACTTCACTTTCAGTTTTACTTTCAAAGACAGCTGCCCAGTGCCAACCTATAGTTGGAAGGGATGGAGGAAGGGGGGAAGAGGAATAAGCACAAAAGTGTAAAAGTCTCTCTCTATGCACTTCTTTTCATTGATACTTACAATTCCGTTTTAATTAATATCCTTTCAGAACCTAAACGTTGCTGGCAGTAAAAATTTAAAGTATGTCTCAGCATGGTTAATAAAATCTCACAGCAGAAATTTGGATTTTTACTAAAAAACCTTACTTAAAACTAATTCTAATTATTTCCAAGACCAGCTTTTAGTAAAAAGTCAAGTACAGAACAGTGACACCATGTAATGGCAAGAATTTAAGGTGTCTGCACTTAATGTTCTGAAGTCCAAGTTGTGATGACTTGACAACCAGCCAAGTGAAAAGCACTAACCCTGTAACCACAGGGGTACCTCCATTTACTGTAGCCAATGTCTAAAAATCAGCAACACTGCAAGCTACAAGGCAGGGTAAACACAGAATTTATTTGAAGACTTCCAGTTTCCTTGCATTGATGGAAGACTGAGGCTTACCCTACACTGCACCAATTAGAGCAATCTGCCTGTTTATACACTTCATGAATCAAACCATCCCTGCCTAACAGAATGAATGACCATCAACAGGTAAGAAAGTGCACTTAGTGTTTCTATTTTTAAATCGTTGCTAACTGCTTACAACTTCAAAATAATTACACAGACCTACACAAGGTAACAAGTGGGCCACAGAGTCCACTTGAGGCTGCTCCAAGAAGGTGAAGAAAGCCAAACCTCCTGTGCCAAGTACAGCGAATGAAAACCTCTACCTCAATGTCAGGAGCACACCTCAGATGTTTCAAAACTATCAGTCACACCTTCTCCACAAATTTACAGAGATTCAGCTGCTCACCAACCCGCTGAGACCACTGACACAGAAGTGAAAGATGTGGTTTTCATCATTCAAGATATCGTAACATATGACAGAATGTTACTTAGAGATTGACAGCCTAAATCTCATTTAATACACAAATTTATGAGGAAAAGACAAATCCCTCCCTACCTTCGCACTGGTTCCTTGGAAGAATCTTCCATCTTGTTTTTATCACATTTTCCAAGATTTGCAGTCCATAATACTGAAATTGGAGAAGAACAAAATGTGAGTACATTACTGTAGGACTAACTAACTTGCAGGACTCTCATTCAATCAGACATTCACACTTAACATCTAAGACTTCAAGATTATTAAACTAACAATTTTATTAAATATGTCTATTCACCCATTTACTGAGGTTTCATGCATCGTATTTTCTTGTTTTATTCTTGGCTATACTAAGTCCTGCTGTTTGATCATGCTCACACCAGGAGGGGGGGAAAAAACAATAATGAAAAGCCCTCTGGCAGACAATTTTGGATATCTGGAAAAGTAGCAGCCAGATATGAATTTGTATCACAAATGACTGCTCCTAAGTTTGAGTATTAACACAACCAGGCTCCTAAAATATTTAGCAGCTTGGATGGTGTCTCAAGCTTCCTATTGTTCCTCTAAAAGCTGGAAAAAAAGAATCTTGTCTTAGCATCACATGTCCTCACACTGGCACTTTCAAGAGAAAGTATTTCCCAAACTTCACTGGTGTGCTACTTTAGGAACAGCAAGACAACCCACAGGTTTATTTAATTTCAATCCCCACCCCAATATGGCAGCTATTTCTACTATTTAAAGATGAACTTTTGTGCTCAGTCAAAGAACAATAAAAATGTGAATAAGCTCTTGGAAATAATTTTACCTTTCAGGAATTCCTTCCTACGTTCCTACCCAAAACCATCAACGTTGCAAATGGCCATTCCCTCTGCCCATTTGTCCCTACTGCCAACTCACAGTAACAGGGAAAGAAGTTTGTCATGGTACAACCAAAGAACTTTAATACATAAAACCCCATTAGCATGAATAGACAGGAGAGAAAAGGGGATGAGGAGTTTTGCATTTACTTTATCTACAGTGGATTAGGAAGAAAAAATAAAAATAAAAATAAAAAAATCAATGCCTGAAAGGTAAACTCAAGTTTTCACAGTTCCAAGTTTGGCTGAGAATAAGAGTTCCTCTTTAAAATGGTTAGTTGTTACACAAAGTAGGATCATCAGCATTTCGACCAAAGGGATCATACAGATTTCAGTTTAATTAAAGAAACACAATGTAGACTGTCCCAAGCTACATTGTATTAAAAGAGCATTTTTGCTGTTCTCATCTTAACACAACACACATCCCTTTCCTTCTCTATCTGATCCCAGTTCCCAGGAAATTTCAGGTGTACATCCCGGATTTGCCAAATATTCTGTCCCCTTCCAAAACCTTGGCCACCAAGAAAAAATATGAATTACAGCAATTTGGCAGGGTATTTTTATTTCCTCCATGGTCAGCAGCAAAAGCTTATCCACTAGATTTTAACCTGTAAATTGATTTAATTACGTGACATAAAAGCTAAATGAAATCAAGGGAATTTGAAGGAAAACGTGCAAAAACACTCTTAAGCAAAATGCTTCACAGGAATTGATTTCAGCCACTGCTGTAAATTTACAGACACCATCTGCAACTGATCCAGACTCATGCTGTAAAACATACTTACAAAAGCTCCTAATAATGTTGATAGTAGGAATATTTGTATCAGACTGGGCTAACTTTCCTGAAGCACATCTAAACTCAAATGAAATTTCTATGTTCTACACGCACATCCATTAATTTTTCAGGTATCAACTAACTAAAAATGTTCATTTTCTCCCAAACTTTTTTCCACTTATTTAGCTTTTACACCAGAATGACAAGCCTAGTTTCATTTTAAATAAACACTAGATGACCAAAAGAAATTTAAATTAAAAACCTAAGAACAGACCTCATCTTCAGTGGGTTTTTCCCTCACTGAGAATTTCCTGGAGTCAAAGAAAAGGACAGCCACTCTAGCAATCACACCTATCCTTCATTACCTGCTCAAACATCTCATTTGGATTCATGGACCTTAAGCTGTTTATGCTGCAAAGGTTTCTACTCATTCTTTTGGGACTTCTGTCCTCTGCAGTGTCTTGTTCACTTCTTCCTCAGTCCTAAAAATACTCCTTTTCCCCAGCACTCACATGTGACACTGAACAGCAGCAGCAGGAAAATCACTGTGTACAACCCTCACCTGCACATCCTTTTGCCACACCACACTGGAAGTGCTCTATCAGCCCCAACATCCTGCAAGGAGCCTTCGGGGGTTTTTACTTTGTTTCATTTGGTTTGATGGTTCTAATCACCCTAATTTCTCTGATAATGAGAACAACCACTCCCAAAAAAGTCACTGATACCAATTACAAAGTTCTGCCTTTTCATCAACTGCTTGCAACAGCACATGCAAATGCATTTTAACTCTGTGTAAAACAGAAGCCTTTCAAAAACTAATTTGCTCCTGGTTTAATCAGTGCTAATTGTCTACCACTAATTCACTGCCCAGTTATGAAGATGAGGGACAGGCAACAGCAAAAGACTCATTTTAAAAAAAAAAAAAAAAAACCAACAAAAGCATGAGATGATCCCTCTGGTAGAAATCTCTATGGCACCCTTATTACTTATTTTATGCACCGAATCCCTTTCCCTCCCACCTCCCAAGAAACAAAAAACAATTGATGAACAGAATTCAGTTAAAGGGAATCAAAAGGGTAGACCTTGTGGAGGCCTGCCGTCAAAGCCTAGCTGTGTCAGTTGCACAGGAAGACACCCCTTTTCTTCCTATTACAAGCAATCAACATAATGGAACATTATGATTAATATCAGGTAGTGTTAACAGCTTTAATTAAAGAAAAAATATGATTGCATAAAAGCCAAATGTCATAGTGCATAAATTTAGCACCAAATCATTTGCAATTTATGTAAATTGAAGAATTCTTTACCTGTTGCTTTCTTTCTGTTCCTCTAATCATCTCATTTTTCACAAGACAAATTTGAGTTTTTAAAAATACTGTTGATAAATCAACTTAAACATTAGTAATGTCTGTCAGTATAAAAAGCAAAGTTTACCAGGCAAGCAAACAGGCAAACACTGTTACTTAAAGATGCTTAAAGGTGTTACTTTGAGGAAGTTCTTTAAACTGTTTTCCCCTCAACTTCAGAGAGCAAAAAAAAAAAAAAAAATATGAACTGCTTCATGAATACCACATGATTTCAGAAACCATCCAAACACAATTTTTTTTTCTGTTTGAGCACAGTGTGTATCCAGCAGAAAAACATGCATGTCAGTTATTTGAGATAATAATCATCAAACTTAAGACAGTGAAAACACATTTTGATCATCTTTTTTGGCTCAAACTTCACAAGTCTTAGGTAAAGCATTTCAAATTGCAGAAAAAGCCCTGAGTGCTGTCCATTTTAGCCTCTACCATAATGGATGGATTTCCAACAGCAGTACAAAGCAAATGTGTTCTGCATAGTAGCAAAGAACTACAAACTTTGGGGTGCTTAACCTTTATTGATTGCTCAAAACCTTGGCCTAATAAGGGTTTGTTTTGTCTTTAACACACCTAGGGACTAATTTTCTCCTCAGTTATGTGCACATGGCTTTCATTATGATCACACACAGCCAAGCACTTACCCAAGGACAAAATGAGGCTCTAGGAGACTTTTCATGACTCAAATTTATATAGACACAATACCAATCTTGGGAACTGGCATAATGCTTCTATGTGCCTTGAAAAAAGTTCTGTGTATCCAATTTAGCTCATCCTCAAAAAAAAAAGGGGGAGGGGGAGGGAGAATCTCTTGGCAATATAAGAGGAGGTCTGATTACTTTTTTCATTTACAGCTCTTGCTTAAAGCCAACTTTGCAAACAAGACAATCAAAAAAATATGGTTTGAATCAATAAAGTCTATGGCTAAAAATGAGATACCTTCCTCAAAGTTTACGAATGGAAGAAAGAGGAAAACCAAATAAATAAAAGTTAATTTGCTTACTTTGGTATTCATGTTCTGAGAGAACTCCAAAATAGTATCAACTCTTGTCCATGCATCAGGATGTTCTTTTAAGTGAGTCAACACTTCTTGTGCCATTCTTTGCTGAAAGGCAATTTGATATGAAAAAAAGTGTTAACATTAGCTTATTTAAGAAGTTATATTCTATCACTAAAGACATCAATATGTAACACTCCATTTAAATTACTGATCTAAGAGTTAGACAGAACTCAACCAGCAGCAACAAGTTCCTTAAGCCTCCTTCTGTGACAGCTGAAGTTTAGTAACAACCAAAATCCAAAAGCCCATTGATGTAGGACAGTAATTTCTCATTTCCACTCTTCCATCCTGAATGATTCATCCAGACCAGCAGCAAACATTCAAGAACAGCACACATGAGGGGGAAAACCTATTAGGGAATGAAGTTCTCTCCTCTTCCACAAAGACATCTAGATAAAACTTCATTCTGGGGCACCCAAACTTTCTAGTTCCCGTGGAAACACTTCTATACAAAGTGTCAGCTTTAAGGAACACTGTTTTGTGCTGCAAACTGTTGAATTTATTTTGGAGAACCACAAAGCAGAGCATTAGAGGTCTCCAATCCCTACTTCTGAGGGATCCTTGGTGTACCTAACAACCTACAAAACCATAATAAAAACCTGCCAGCAGGAGGAAGGGAGATGGTCATGCTAATGGTTTGCTTTTCCTTAGGACTGACATTATCAATTACTCTCCTAGATGCTGTGGTTTCTTGAAAACCTCATCTGAAGCAATTACACACTGAAATAGCTGAATTCATTTTAGCCATCCTTTTCAAAAGCCTGGATGTCCTCAAGAACTTTTAGGGAGCCAAAGTGATGTCAGCCATTTCCAAAAGTGCTGTGCACTGACAAATCCTGCTGCAAATTGTACCCCCTACAAGCATCAGGCACTGCCTTACCAACAAGGTGGGGATTTTAGAACACAATTAACAGAACTTAGCTCATTCTTTCACTGCACTGCAGAGCCAATTTGACAGTTACAAAGCAGTTAAAGCTTTGCTTTAGGATTAATTTCAACAGTTAGAACTTACTACAGCCACGCAGCTTTCTAGTCTCACCCAAGTACATACTTGAGCTAATCAGCAACTGGTGTAAGAAAACATGTACTTTCAGCAACCTGGAAACCCAATCAGGACCTCAAACCTATACATATATAGATATAGATATATATACAAAAAATACAAGAAACTGACAGATTTGGCATGTGATTTACAAAATGAAATTGGAGGTTCCAATAGAGAAGGAATATAAATACTTGGGATATAAAATACTTGATATAATTGAGCACAGTGGAACAACTGGAGCAGCAAGTCCCTGCAGATTTGATATGGACAAGTACCATATAAATATTCTGTTTAAGACTACAACCAGTATAGCTCTATTGTTCCAATGTGACATCAGAGTTAAAAACAACAAACAGAAAAAACAGCACTTTTAATACATTTTAGTTTCAAAAGAGAAGGAATAGCTGTATTACTTCCAGGTACAAACATAAAGTGTGCTTTTATATTGGTCTCCTGTTTGCTTCAAATACTGGTGACGTATCCCAGGATCAAATTTCAACACCAACAAAATAGAGACAGTCCACATCCTCCTCCCAGTGCTGAGAGGTTTGCTCACATACCCACTAACCCCTTCTCTGGACATCAAATCCTGTATTTTCATAAACTATGTAAATATAATAATAGTGATTAATCAGGAACAAAGCCTCATAATGTTGCTGGTACTAAAAAAAAATTTGCAAATAATCTTTCTGGACGTGTGAAGATCTAACAGATCAATGGAATTAAGAGGCTGGGATGAGTCCAGGTAAACATTTATGAGTTGTATGAAATCTCCTTAGTCATGTGTTGCACTGGGGTGGGGACATTCTTTTCAGAGAAGTATACCCAAAAAAGCCAAGAGAAAAAAAAATGTAAATCTCCAGGACAGAAAATAGCTTCTTTCTTGCCTAATATAGATCAGCAGATAACAGTTTTGCAAGCAGAGATAAGAACTAAGCAGAAGGAGGAGGCAGGTGAATCTGAAAGCAAGTTCAGCACAGGCCATTCAGGTTGCATTCTAAACCTGTTTTACCCTGACATTACCCTGACCTATTCCAGGAAAACCACTTGTAATCTCCCAATTTTAATATTTAGTTTCCTCAACTCCTATTATTCCTGTCACCCTTTAGTAAAGGACTTGAGCTGCCAGACTCCACTGAGAACCATTTTTTCCTGCATTTTTTTTAACCCCCTGGAAAAGGGAAAAGCTCAGACTCCCTGAAATGTCTCCAGTTTGGAAAGGTACTAAAACAGCTGACAAAAGTTTCATTGAGTTGACATGTATAAGTACATGTATTTAAACAAGTAAATCATAATTCACTTTTTCTCATTAAACACCACCTCTTGAATTTTTGCATCTTATTGTACTGATTTTCTAAATACTGGAGACTTTTCCCAGCTGTTTTAAGTGAAGCAACTTCTCACAATGCCAGAACAATAGCAATTTGATCACTGTATTCAGTGTTAATCCTTTATTTTCCTTATAAACCTTCAGAACTTTTTCAACTCTTTTCAAACCAAACAACATTATAAGCATCACCTGTTTTGCAGGGATGCAAAAGATCACAAAACAAGTGCTACAGATGTCCATACTCTTAAGGCAAAAGCTACAAGGAGTTTTCTATCATTCAAGCACTTAAAAAACTGCAACAAGCAACTATTTCAATTTAGGACACTCAAAATGCAAATATTTCAAAAAACAAGGTATTTCAAAACCTACTGGAATTCACATTAGTAAGCTTTACAAAAGCTTTTTTTTTCCCCTAAAGAGATACACAAAGCAAGTATATGCAAGTATATCATTGTTTATTCTAACAGCTGGAAAGAATAGAAAAGCATCAGCTACTTTGTCCCATTTAATTCACTTATTGTTGTGCAAGACTATCTTAGTAAGAGATGCCTGACACTGAAACTCCCAATTTGTTGAGCCTGAACAATTAAAATCTTCCAGAAGAGGAACTATGCCAACACCCTTTGTAGCAATACTTTCTCTCAACATTAAAGTCTTGTTTCCAAAGTTCAAGAAATAGATAAAAGCAATACAAGATTCACTTTCAAGGCAATATATGCAAACACGCAAATGCACAGTCTTTCCATTTCAACCTAGTGCAGATTGTGAAGTATTAAGTCCAAAGGAAAGAATGCAAGAAGAACCTCTGCAAACTGGAATGGGAAATAAAAAAGACCAGAAACAAGAAAGGACCAAACTCTTCTATTAAATAGGCATGACATGTTTCTTTATAAATACAAACACAGTAACAGCATCACTTTTTCTTTTAAAAACAATTCTTCTCTGAAGTGAACATTACATTTATGGCTTCACAATTCTGTCCATAATAACAAGTAACAGGTAGCTCAGACCCTCCTGAAGAACTAAGTCAGAAAAGGTGAGCTGCACCTACTGTCCATACCAAATTGTTTTTGCTAATTATTCTCAACATCAGAAGGCAAGCTAGAAATGAACACACACCAAATAAATATTTCTCCAAGTGTCATTGCAACATGAATTCACATTTCATGTGACTGCCAGTCACTATATTCCACAGACATTCCAGTCACTAGCTCAGTAAATTCACTAATGTTACTAATTGTAACTGGAGTGAATTGATTTTGCTCAGCTGATTTAAGTGTTGTTAAACATGGTCAATAAATGTATGTGCCAAGTCCACCTTACCTGTGCACCTTCTCCATGGTACAAGCAGTTCACCACATTGTCCAAGAGATTGATATCCAATTTCTGGTTAAAATCCAGCAGCTGACGAGCTGCATGGTCTGCTAACATTGTCATAATTGCTGGCATAGATTACTGCAAAATAAATTTTAAAAAACTGATCAATTAGTAAGAAATTATTATCAGATGCAGCTGCAAAGCAAGTGCTTCAACTTAGCTCATTTGTCTCATTGAAACAAGATGCTTATGTTAGCAGTAGTAGATAACACTGAGTACAACACTGCTTTGATTGTAGGGCACATACCAGGACAAACTTTTCTTTTTCCTCCCTGAAAAACTCACCCATCACTACCCCAGCTCAACTCTTGGGGTCTTTAACAGGTAGAACACATAATAACAGTCTGACTAGAGAATGGGCTGTGTTACCAACACCCTGGGGCTTATTTCAAAGCAGGGATCAACCCCTACATGTTTGCTGGTCGAAAAGTCTGGTGTCACTACAACCAAAACCCACACTGGCAATCTCAGCCGAGTATCGAGTTCCCAAGGCCAACATGCACATTCAGAAGATTCAGTTCCAAAAGCTTTCAAACACTTGGGTATGGAGGTGAAACGTGATCTACACACAGAGCAAGAAATTAGCCACAGGGCATTTTTCAAATAGTTGGGGAAAAAAAGAAAACCACCTTCCAAGTTAACCACATCCAAGTAAAAAATTACCACTGAAACTAAGTTGACTGAAGGCACTTTGAGAACATGAAGCAAAGGGACTGTTCAATCAGCAGGTTACTCTGTGTGCCATGTGAGATCACTTCCAACTGAAATGGAATTCTACTGGAGGTTTCAGGTCCCCTAAACCCAGGGACACATGCATTAACTCTTTGTCCTAGATAGAGTAGCCTTGATATTATGCAAAGGGAGTCAGGTGGGGTGTGCACATAATATTCTTTACCAGCCAGAGACTGGTGCAAGATAAAGACATTCATGAAAAGCAGGAAAACACGCCAGAAACCACAGAATTTTTGATGGTGTTATACTCTTACCTTTTTCACATCACCCTCCATCCCCCACCTAATGAAGTTTATTGCCCTGTTCTCACAGAAAATGGCAACTCTAACACATATTCCCACCCTGCCATCTAAAGCACCTCTGTGCCACTCACCCTCCTTTTCAAACCCTGTAAACCTACAAATCTCACACGAAACTGCTCACTCAACAAACAGCTAGAAGTGAAAAATCAATGAAAAAGTTACACCAGAGCCATCTGCATACTCAGAAGGATACAACCTGAAACTCTTCCAGGAACACACCCCATAAAGTCAGATTTGCTCTTACTAAGTAACTCCATGTGTAAGGAAGAATATGTTTTATGCTTTATGTATTTAAGACATGCTCAAAAGGAGCAAGACAAACCTGTGCCTCAACCCTAGTAATTGCTAATTAAGTGAAAGTTTTACAGTAGCATCCAGACAAGGAAAATCTTTTGTTTAGAAATGTGTCTTTGCAAGTAGCATCAAGTAATTTCTTTTACTTATATATAAAAAAATAGCTTCCAACCCAAATATTCTAACTGAATTTTCAAGCAGAAAACTCGGTGTTACTACACTAACACAACCATTTTAAGGGATTTATCTCAACATCCAGTCAAGTCTTTTTACAACATGTACCTGCAAAACCAGGAGAAAATAAACATCAAGTACAGAACAATATAAATTAACACTCCATGTCTGTTCTTCCTTCCTTCAACTCCTAATGTTTTCAAAATTGCAATGTTAACTTTGAAAGCAAGAAACACAGCAGCAGAAAAGGCTGACTTCGTCCTTCATTTCATTCTTTTGGCCCAGGAGGAGGCTGAAAATGTCACCGGGCAAATGAGGAGCAGTGAGCAGCACCACTAGAAGGAAACTGCACCCATGAAGAGGCTCAGAGCAGTTAATGCTCCCCCAGCCACTCGTGCTCCCAGGCACGCCCCTTTTTGTCCACATCTGGCCTCCATGGCTAAGCCGTGAGCCGGGAAAGCGCTTTCCAAACTACAATAAATGTCGTGAACCAGTCGCTCTTCAGGTAGGGCCATTCATTTCAGACCTGAGCCTCTTTCAGTGGTTTTCAGGCGGCCTCGAGAGCGCCAGGGAGGAGCAGCGTGACCGAGAGAAGTTATTCAACACATGGAAGCAGAAAGGAAATGTTTTGAATAGGGCCCTTCGCCACTCCCAGCATTATCTTCAAAATGACCTACCTACTTCGGCAGCCGAAACACAGAAATGGCGGCTTTGTGGCCACCACCACCTGCAACCAACTCCATCTCCCACTCCTAACACTGTACCCACATGAAGCTCATAATCTCTGATTTACTGTACTCCTACACTTTTCCCTCCCCCATCATGCCTGATCTCCGGAACACGTTTAAGCCTCAGCTCCAAGAACCACCACTGATCAGTCCTTCAATAAATGGGCAAACAGAAACAATATAAAAAGTTTTTTAAAAAAATAATAAAAAAAAAGGCAGAAAAAAAAATCTGAACTACAACACAGCAAGAATGTGACATCTACCGAAGGTCAAAAGAACTGCATTTACAGCACTGTTTACACAGTTATCCCAACTCTCGATGACCCTGGACCTTTAACACAACAGTTAGCTTATTGTGGTAGACACGATTCATTTTGGCATGTAGCACATAGGAATAACAGCAGGCACTTAATAGTAAGAAATGTTGAGCATTCGCCATGAATCCTAAAGCACCTTGAATCCAGATATTTAAAGCTCAATGGGGGAGCGACTAAAAAAAAAAAAAACAACAAAAAACCAAAAACCAACCAAAAAAACCCACCCTGGGAGAGTCACTGTGCCCCATTTCTTAGCACGCAATGCAAATGAGTTTCCTCCCTCTTCCAAGGAATTAGCTGCATCGCTTGTAAATCCCACCCAGGAGGGGTGAGCGCCTCTGAAACGCAGCGCACGACAAACGCGTTCGCATCACGCTCCACACACCAGCAATGGCAAAGAAACCGCCCCTTCCCTTCGCTCCTTCACACACACGTGAAGGAGAAGGACGAGACGGATTAAGTAACATCTGCCCGACACCTCGGAGCGTTCATTTTCGGCTGGAAATAACTCACACCCACCCAGCGCGGCGGCCCTTCCCCGGCTCCTGCCGCAGCGCCCCGGCGGGCGGGCAGCGCCCCGGCTCTTGGGCAGCGCCTCCGGCTCCCGGCTCGGGCCGGCAAGGCCCGGGTTCCCGGCAGGGAACGGGCCCGGGCGGTGGGTCGGGCGGGCCGGGGCCCTGCGGAGCGCGGTGGCCCCGCAGCCCCTCCCTCCTCCTCCTCCTCCTCCTCCTCCCCTGGGCTCCAGCCCTGCGCTCTATACAGGGCTCCCCACGTGATCCAGGCGGACGTTTCAATACTGCTGCACAGACACACACACACACAAAAAAATATTTCTGGAAACTTCCACTCCTAATAATTTACAGATTATGTCGCCGGGTTTGCCCGTAGCCGATCCCAGCCTGCCCGGTCCCTTCCTAACGAGGAGCATCCCCCGCAGCATCCGTGGCTGCGCTCGGCCAGGCCGGGGATGCTCGTACCCCAAACCCCATCCAAGCGCACCCCCGCCCCTCAGGGCTTCTCCACGGGGTTCATCACATCTCTCCTAGCACAGGCCAGGCTCTGTGCCCCCCTGCACGGGCACATCCCCCCGTTCTGGCCCCAAAAATACCCCCCCTCTGCCCCCTCCGCGTTGCCCATCGCGACCCCCCCACAACCCTCGCTTACCTAGGGGTTTCTCACAGCCTCTTCCTTCAGAAAGTAGGGGCGGGAGAGCCAAGTTTCTAACCACCACACGCCACAAGAAAAAAAAAAAAAAAAAAAAAGAAAATAAAAAAAGACCACCAAAAATAACCCCCTCTCAAAAAGGAAAAAAAAAGAAAAAAAAAGGAAAAAAAAAAACCAAAAACACGGAAGGAGGGAGAAAAAAAAAAAAAAACCAGCACGGAAGGAGGGAAAAAAACCACCACGGCAGGAGGTGGGGGGAAGGCGAGCGCTCCCTCCTCGGTGGTGGGTCGGGGTTAGTGGCGCCACTCCTCCCCTCGCAGCGTGCCCGGCCTGGCTGCACCAGGCGCCCGCAGCGGCCCCCGGGGCTCCGCGCTCGGCTCCGCGCCTTCCCCTCAGCCCCGGGAAAGCGGCCGGCGCGGCGCTCCGGCCTCGCTGGTGAGGGGGGATCTACCCGGCTGCGCCTCCCGCGCCGCCCAGGCCCGGCCCCGCCGGCTCTCGCTGCCCCTGCGGCTGCCGCCCTCCCCGCCCGGCGCTCAGTTCGCCCCCATTCCCGCCGCCCCCCCCCGCGGCTCGCACTAAACTTCGCCCCCTCAGCTGCGGGTCCCCTACGAGCAGGTCACACACGCGGCGGCGGCGACGGGGACTGAGCGCGGCGCGTCTCCCCCTCCTAATGCCACAGGCTCGGAACCGGCTCAAACCGGTTCAGACTGGGAGATTCCATCTCGGTTTAGTTTTCAGCCCATGGCGCCGCGGAGCGTTTGGAAACCTCGGAGGCTCCGCCCATCCGCCGCTCCCATTGGCCCCGGGATATGCCGCCGCGAAGGCGGCCGCCACGCTGATTGGTCGGACGGCCTGTCAATCCGATGCGCGCCTCGGATGGGCGGGGGGGAGCGAGCGGCGGCGGGGGGGGTGAGCAAAGGGACCCGCCCCCTCTCCAGCAGCGCTTTGCGCGCTAAGGGGGGGGCTGCCGCTCTTCGATAGGCCGAGCCGCGCTGTCACTCAGAGAGGCCCCGCCTCCATGTTCGCAAAGCGCGGGCGCGGGCCTGGCCGCGCTCTCATTGGCCGGCTGCCGTGGCGGCGTGACGCGCGCGCCTGAGCGCGGCTTTCGGGGCTGCGGCGGGAGGGGGGCGGGAAAGGCGCGGCCGTTGGGCGCCCCCGGGCGCGTGCCTGAGGTTCAATGGCGGGAGCGGGGCGGGCGGCCCCGTGAGGGGAAGGGGCTCGGGAGGAAGCTTGATCCGTGTGAGGAGAAAGGTTTGGGGGAGGGCTCTGTTCAGTGAGGTGAAGGGACTCGGGGGTCTTTCCTTAGTGAGCTAAAGGGGTTTGCGTGAAGGGGTTCGTGGGGGCTCACCTCACTGAGGTGGAAGGACTCAGCCGTGCTGGCCCAGGAGGGGAGTAGGTTCGTGGAACTGGCCCGTGAGGGGATGGAGTTTGGGGAAAACGATTCGGGTCGCTGGTCCGTGAGGGGAAGGGGTTCGAGCACCATCCCATTCGTGCTGAGGCGCTGTTTCTGAGGGCGTGCAGCGACGAGATGGGGGCACCTTCTGTGTGGGGACTGTGTGGCAATGGCGGGCGCTGCCCCACAGGTCTCTCCGTCTCTGGGCGAAGTGGAGTAGAATATCTCCGGTGTAGAGAGGGCCCTATGAGCAGCAGGAGCACCAGCCCCCGGTGGGTGCTTGCTGTCCCTTACCCCAGCAGTCCCGTGCTCTCCGCCGGAGCCTGTGCAGATTGCGAGTGAGGTGTGTGTCCCCTCCGGTAGGATGCCTCTGCCCATGGGGTGTCCAGCTTCCTGCAGCCGCCCTCCAAAGTGTGCTTCAGGCAAGGCTGGCTTTAGATTTATCCAAATGTCGAGCTGCGTGAGGTGTTTTAGGTAACCGGATGGGAACAGGGATGATTCTTGGGGTTTTTCTGTGGTGGCACAAACTCACCAGGCTATGGTTGTTCATCTCATTGCTGCCTGGAGGAGCAGAGAACGTGCTTGCCAACTTTCACGTGGAAAAGCTCCTACAAGTGAATGTTCTCTCTACCTACATATGCATATTTTTCAGTCTTACCTCCTTAATTGGAAAAGCCCTGGCTATAGAAACTCGGGACTCGCTTTTATGAGGAGGCTACTATTAGGAAGTATTTAAGAACCTTCTAGGAACAAACTTTCATTTTCATCACTTCAGTTGAAGCAGTTACTTTGTTTTTGGGATGGCATTGCAATGGTCAGTGAAACTTGTAGAAGTGATACTTTTGATTTGTGGAATGCTCTCTGGGTGGCTTCCAAGGAAACTATACCTTTGTTGAGGTGGTGTTCACCTGTGCTGCTGCTGGGGGTATGGGAGGGATGCTTAAGCACTTTTGTAGAGTTTTAAAAGGAAAAAAAAGTAGTGTTTTGTGGTGTGTAGACTGCTCGGGAGTAGTGGCTAAATTACAACTGGTGCAAAGTTTGTATCTAGCAGGCAGGTGCTGTGCTGTTACTATAGTAAGTCATAAGAAGGACACTTAACTAGCTTTTTGAAGCCTTTGTTGGCTTTCTAACTTCACAGATAGTGTGTTCAGCCATGTAGCTGCTGGATGGGGCTCAAAACCTGTATTTCTTCCATGGGAATTTTTAAATCCATACCTTCTGTCGGGCACAACAGTTTAAAGTTGGGCATCTGTAGTCACCCCAAAAAATTGCCAATGCAATGAAAACCACAATATGCTTGAATAAATAAATACAATTACACATACTTACACTGTTCTAATTGCCTGACCAATTCTAGGAGTGCAGTGGGGATTGCAGTCCCTCAATCTTCATTTTGTGGGTGTGTGTTATGTGGTTTCTTTATTTTCTTTCTGGGACAACTGGAGAAATCTTGTATTCAAAGACACATTTGTGTTTTGAGCAGAATCTCAGAGGATGCAGGCAGGTGTGGTGCCAGATCAGATCCTGTGTGATGTAATACTGGCTTAATGTGATGTATTACTGTGCTTAATTCCTCAGTCAAGTTTCTTGGGAAAATTTCTGCAGCATTTAAGGCTTGAAGAGCTGGAATGTGAATGGTCTCTTTTATATTTTATCACGCCTAAAAGGAACTGCATCCTGTTAACATCTATGTCAGGGTGGTAACAGTGCTTTGTTTAATTCAGCTTGTTTGTCTTGCTCTGGTGGGTTGGCCTTTGCAGAGTGACTGTAATTGAAGATAGCACTGGAGCTGCTGGGATTGAATTTGAAAGTGATTCCAGTAGAATGCACGGGCATAGCAAGCTGTTGGTGAGTTAAAAGCAGGGCTGTAACTCTAGCACTTAGAATAAACAGTTCCTATGTGTGTTTTGATGTTCTAGCTAGCTCTGGTGTTCAAAACAAACTGATGTAAGAGACCAAAAAGACAGATTCTTTTAACTCCTGCTTGTGCAGAGGGTTCACTTCTATTTTCTTTGTGTATGTATGTAAGAGACAAATGTTTAAACCTTTAAATTAGTTTCTTAAATTAATGTTAATTATTCTGGGAGTCGATGCAGCCTCACAATTTCATCAGGTGTTGGTAATGCCCCAGATTGCAATGTGGTTTTAATAAATTGCAGGAGTAACAAACACAGCAGGGGTTGGCTCTGCCAGTTTTTTTGCTAAATCCTGTGCTTGGGTAGGGGAGAGTTCCTGCCTCATCGCTGTTATCTCAAACAACACATTAATTTTTTCTAGAAATAGCCTTCCTATCTTTCTGCAAATTGGGAAAACCAAACTCTTCCCATCTCCCTTCTGCTAGGAGCCAGGTGAAGGCTGGTTCAGAAATTGAGAAACTGGCAACTCAGTCAGTAAAATGCAGCTGTTTTAGCAGGGTGGGTGTATCTGATTACAGCTTTTCTCCCACACATGCTGTCAGGAGTTGTAGTAAGCTTGTGCTTGCTGTTTTGTTGCCACTGTTCCCTGTCTGATGGCTCCTTTATTAGATGTTCAGTCTGGTATTTCGGCCTTGCTGGAATCAATAGAAAAATTTGCTTGGGTTTCAGGTCAGCAGTGTGGCCTGGTAGTGATAAAAGCTAACTGCACACTAGGCTGGATCAAAAGGAGCATAACCAGGACATCAAGTGAAGTGATTCTTTTTGTCTGCTGGTCACTCAGCAGCTGCATCTGGCACACTGTGCCTGGCTTTTGGTCCACCACCACAAGAAAGATGTGGAGAACCCTGTGCAAGTCCAACAGAGCCTGTCTTTAAGGTGAAGGGACTGAGGGAACTGGGCTTCTTCAGCCTGGCAAAAAATAATGGGTGAGGGTAGACCCAGCAGCACAAACCAAAGCAGGGAGTGGGTATGGGCAGAATTAAGTAACTAAGTTTTTGTGGTCTATTTGTTCTTCACAAGGGCCCCACAATTTGTAGAAGTTAACGTATTTTGAATGCTTTTTTAATCCCTGCACACACTATTTGGGGATGATGGGCTGTGCCACCAAGGTCTGAGAGTGTCACAAAATAAAAGCTATGTGGATAGGCAAGCAGTTACTTGCCTAGTAACTAGTAACTTATTAACTTTGACCCCAAAATTGGAGAGATCTTCCTTTTACCTTTTATGCAGTTTTTTTTACTCTTTAAAGCTTTTTTGTTTGCTTTTGGATATTCTTCCTGTAAAATTTTCCTTAGCAGATCATCTCCTATAGCTCAGTCAATTTGGTTTTTCAGAACCAGAATGGTTTTCTTGGGTGGTGTTGCCAGCATTAGGGGTTGTGCATCTGGGAAAGCTGAGGTTCTGATAGAGGAACGAGGCATACAAATAAGAGAAAAATATCAAGTTGGTGTCATAATTTCTTGACTGATGAAGTAGGACTTGTAAATGGAAAGACCAGGGAAGAGAATAAAATAGAGCTGGGAAAATAAGGCAAAGAGAAGGCAGGTGTTGAGTGAGGCTGAAGTGAAAGGAATGAGGCATTCACAGGAAATTGCCAGCTGTAAATTTTCAAGGATGTCTGGGCAACACACAACTGAAACAATCTGCTAATGTCGAGTGTCATTGTAAACAGCTCCAGCCTCCACCTCATCCTTCAGGAAAGGTCCTTTCCCCATCCATGTCTTTATGGGGGGCGTGTCCTGACTGCAGAGTTTTCATTTTACCACACTGTGTCCAGGGCCA
This sequence comes from Parus major, assembly GCF_001522545.3. Lineage (NCBI taxonomy): Eukaryota > Metazoa > Chordata > Aves > Passeriformes > Paridae > Parus > Parus major. Next base: position 3,681,716 of record NC_031770.1, read on the forward strand.
GAGCTTTCTTCTCAAAGCAGGGAATGATTCCTTGTAGTTTCCACTTTCTCCTGCAGCTGTCCCACTTTGTTCTGGGATTATTGATGTGATAGGACCAGGAAATATATTTGGCTAATGAAAGGAATGCAGAGAATTTGTTCTGTCCTTCCACTCTTGCTTCGTGTCATTCTAGAAATGGCAGAACTAATCCTGCCTGAGCATCCCTCTTCTCACTGAGCATCTGCTGCCATTCTTAATTGTTTTCTTTTTTCTTTGGAAGAGCTTCTAATGTACTTTTTTTATTCTTTAATTACTTTTGTTTGACTCCACCTTTACCGTGTCTTTGGCCAAACAAGTTTTGCATTTAATTTCATTTATTCTTATGTGGAAGAAAGCAACTGTCTGTTTTGATGAATGTCCCAGATCAATGATTTCTGAGAGGCTGGATGTAAGAAGAATATTAACAGCATTTGCAGACGATCATAAGCCAGGTGTTACAAACACAAGTAGGAAGAAATAATACAACATAATCTAAAAATCTTGGAAACGGGAAATTGAATGTAACTGAGTGGAGAGAAGAAATAAAAACTGATGTGTCCTTGTGGGGGCTGGGGGGGGGGGTGGTGTGGAAAGTTCAGTCCAAGGGAAAACTTGGAAAATAGAGCTGAGGGAGAAAGTGGAGAGCTAATTAAATATTCCTTTGCTTGGTGACAGGGCAAAGGAAAGGACAACATAATTAGGGAGTAGCTGTGGGCATTGCTTGGAACAGCAGCAGGGTAGTGGCCTAAAGTAATTTCAAGAGCACCCAGAATATTTTAACTGAACCTGGGTATCTCATTATCAATGTGTTTTACACAGATGGGCACAATTTCAGAGACAACTGGTGATTATCATTTGAGAGAATAAAGGTATGAAATGTGTAAAACATGACTGAGGAAAAGCCAGGTAGGGATATATTCATCAATAAACTTCCTGAAGTGCTGATTGATGAATGTTTTGAGATAATTAAAATAGCCCTCAGAAAGGTTTAGGCATTAAGCTTCAAACTGTAAAATAACTTTTCATTGTATGTGCAAATCAATGAAAAACATTCTAAGAAGGAACTGGAAAAAAACACTGGGAAAAAAACTTCAGTATTACAAATTCTCCATCTGCAGTCTTTTAAAGATCCCATCTTTTTGATGTCTCATTGATAACTGGATTCTTCTGTTGGCCAAAGCTTTCTTGCCATATTCATGTGAATTGTGTTGATGCTGAATTGAGGTCAGGACACAAAGGTAAGAAATTTCCCCCTCCCTCTAATAAAGTTCAAATAAGTGAGTTTACAAAATCCTTACTGAAAAAAGTCTTTAATGTGGGGCTCTATGTAAACAAGTGAGCACAGTGAGATATGAATATTCCTTTTGCACTGTGTGGTTAAAGTAATACTCATAACTTAAGAGAGATCAGGTGTTCTTCAAGAAATGTTTAACTGTAATAAACTTGGCACAAATTCTGTTAGGCTCAGCTCTAGGAACAATTCTAGAATCTGCAGCTGTGAACCATTTTCTGTGATGCTGTGACTCAGTCAGGAAGATGGTGTGAAGTCTGCTGTGTGTCCCAGCAGAGCTGTTCTGCTGACACAGGGACTGCCATAAAGCTATGTTAATAAAATCTTGCAAGGAGGCAAACCCCAAGCTGTCACCCTTTTGTTAAACCAGATCTGGTCATCTCTGAAATATTCATTAGTTCTGGAAGTGTTTGGGTTGGTTTTTTTTTTTACTTTTTTTTTTGTGTTGTTTTGGGTTTTTTTAAATACCTGCTTTTGATACAATTTCTTAGCTTTATTTTTTGGTCTAACCCATTGCAACTTTTGAAGGACCTTAAGGGTTTGGCTTTTTTAAGGAAAGCTAGTAGGATTTGTGTTCCAAAATATCAATCAAACTGTAAAATTCAGGAATCTGGGCTAAAATATTCCATAGTGTCAGTGCTCCAAGTGCCATTTGCAGAGACTAGTGATTCTCCCCAATAAACTTTACACAGTGTTAAATCTAACAATTGTCTCTGGTCAATTGTCTGGTACTTTGGTCCACTTTGTATTTAAAATGGAACTGCTAACTTCATTGTGATAACGACTTGATTTGGGGCACTACTTGATCTTTCAGCTTTTGAGGCAATAATCTTCTCTCTCTAACAAGTAAAATAGCTCCAGATGGCAATTGAGGAATAGCTCCACTAAAGATGATTGTTTTGTCTTTAGTAAATTCTTGATATTCGCAAGGTTGGTGAAGCCCTGTCCTCTTTACATTTTAGTTAGGCATGTGATAACTTTCAGCCATTGATTTAAACTGGAAAAAAACCCACTTTGTATCCACAGGTTACAGTAATGCCCTTTCTGGAATAAGTCAGCCTCTTGCTCCCCTCTGTAGCTGGGACTGTGGATCACAGGAGATGAATGCCAGGGTATTAATGTGAGGGTGGTAGGTGTCACTTCCATGGTAATCAGTGGCTTTAGTGGCTGCCAAATTCATAAAGGCATCAGGATAAAATAAAGGTTATGGCTCCAAGTGAGACTGTTTTATAATTGATTTATCTGAGCTGTATAACTGAGCCTAAATTCCAAGGTGTGCCTCAGCAGTTCCAGGTGTTTTTAATGCATTGCCTTTACCTTCCATGCTGTCATATGTACAACTTGGCTATCCCTTCCCAGTTCTACAGTGAACAGCCTTGAAATGAAAATGTATTCCTCAAGTGATGAACATGGGGCTATAATTCAGAAACAAGCTCCTTTAGTTTGCTTCTTTTGGAAATCAGAAACATCTCTTTATGTTGGGAAAAGAAAGAGGTAGAAGGATGGAAGGAGTAGAAACCAAATCACTAAGTTTTTCTTGGAGAGGTGATACTAAGAAACAATTTGGCAGAAAATGCAGCTTTCAGTTTTGGGCAAATAACACTGTGCTGAAGGAAAAGCTCTCACATGCTTTTCAAGCTTTTTGAAGATGAGCTTGTAGCTTTTTGAATGTATGTAGTATGTACACAATCATCTTCCAATTCATTAGGATTCTTGGTTATTATTTTTTTGTGTTTTCACAGTGAACTTGATTTTACATATTGTTTTTTTTTTTCTGTTTAAGCTTTACCTGTTTTTTCACTCATTTCTCTATTTCAGTCCATAAGTTATTGTTCAGCCTTTGGCAAGCTGTATTTTTAAACTGCTGCTCTCTTCTGTCATACCTGTGACTAAACTTAGTCTTTGATCACGTTCCTTTGTGGCTGGTCTTTTCCACTGTGAAGGGAAAATTAGAACTAAAAAAATAGAACTTAAAAAAAAAAAAAGTATTTCTATCCTTAGAATCTTTTTTCCCCAGTGAACATCCTTTGGAGAATTTAAGGAAGCATCCCTGCAAGCTCTGTGTTCAGGTAGCAATAAGCAATTCTGTAGGTGGGGTAGAACGAGAAACTTGGCATCACAGGCTGAAAACAACAGGCCTGCCCCAGAAGCTGCCATGCATTCCTTGTGTCACAGAGGTCACCAGAGTCCCGAGGGGCATGTCAGCAACACCTCCCACGGCAAAAGCCAACTTCACTCCTTCCTGCAAGGTAGGATTGGGTCCAAATACCTCCAAGTTACTTCCCAAAATATGAAAGATGCTGGTGTAGGTAACCAATTTGTCTGTGGAATTTTGTCATTCCCTCTTTCCTTCCAGGACTGCAGCAAAGATGCTGCATGTGTTTTCTTCCTGGGGAATTAGACTTCAATGATTTGGGAAATGCAGGTCTTGAGAGCTGCCTGCACAGAGAAAATGGGTAATTAGAAGCATGTGTTGTGCTGTGAGTGTTCCAGGGAGCTGTCTGGGCCAGAGTGAAAGGCTGGATTAGCACAGTGTGACAGCACTGTGCAGATGTAAACCTGGGGTGCCTTTAACTGTTCTAACCTCATTACAAACTTAGTTGAAAACAGGGGATATTTATTCATAGAGTCTCCAGTTTGATGATTTTAACCCTGGCAGGATCTTAGATGAAGATCTATATTTACATATAACTTTTTGACCAGCCTGTTGTCCAGTTATTATTATAAGTTATTATCAGTTATTTCTGAAAACTGACTTTATAAAAAGTAAAACTAAAATACTGGCATTTGATTCCAGCTGTAGGAAAGAAAGGTTATGATTTAGTTAGGTGTCACCTAACAGCAAATTAGCCTTAAAACCAAATCTATCTAATATGTCCTGGATTGTAGATGGAAAAGGACTATGGGTTGGTTTCAAGACACCTGTTAGATACAATCCATAAAGCAGAAAAAAAGTTTCTAGGACAGTGTACATGAAATAAAATAGCACTTTTCCTCTGCCAAGTCTTTCATTCTTGCTCTGTTTAAAATTGGTATTGTGGGGAGGTAGCAAATGACTTTGTGGTGTGTTTCAGCCAAACATGCTAGTGGTTATGGCTGAGTAATGGGCAACTTTTATACTGATTTTTTGTTTGTTTTGGTTTTTTTTGGTGAAGGGGTTCTCAGAGTTTGAAATACCCTGTAAAATCTTGGGTTAAATAGAGATGCCACCTCCTCTTACAGCAGAGATGTGCTTTGTGCTTAATGCTTTCCCTCATGAAAATAATCAGCATGTAATGCTAATATTTTTAATATTAGTTTCTTATACAGAGGGAAGAAAGGCATTCTGCTTGTGCTACTCTAAAGATCACTCAAGTATGATCAATAATCCATTAGCAGGAATCTCTGTTCCATTTAACACCACTAACAAGTTTTTCCATCCCTTCCAAGTGTAAAGCAGGACAGAGAAGTAATCTGGAAGGTTAAACTGTGGAGGAAGTCAAAATAGCACCAAAAATAGCTTAATCTAAAGGTACTTAGCAGAAACCACATCTAAATCAGCTGTATTTTTAATGTCTTGTAAGGCTGTCTGTGTCTTCTGTGCAGGGGAATTTCTTCAGTAAATAGTGGAGTGTCGTAGCCATGAGTGCAACAAAACTGCTTTACAGAGATTTACAGCACCACACTCCTTGGAGAAGTGTGGATTGTATCCAGCCTGGAGGAGCAAGTAATGACAAAGGATGATACAAGTACTTCAGAGTTTTTAGCTGTGAGTGACTGGCAGGATGTCCAGCCCTGATGATTTAATAGATTAACTTGGTGAATTGGTGATCATGAGTTTTATCTAGTGTTGGTATGGGATTATCACTTTACTATCATTTGGGACAGCAATTTAAGGTCAAATCCTATTTTTCTCTGCATCAAGAATCCCACTGTGTCCTTATGCACAGGAAGAAATGTAGGAAAAATAAATCTTCCTATGGGTGTTACTGTTTGGCACAATCTAAAATATATCTAATAGCTTTTGCTTTTTTTTCTGGACTGAGGAATCAAGTTTGAAAGCAAACCAACAAAAGAGGCATTCATGGTTTGTTTTTTAAAAGCCACACATTGTCCTATCTTATTCAAAGCAGAATTTTTCTAATAACCAAATTCTGAGTCTGTGTCCCAAAGTTATGCAATAAAAACAATTGTCAGATCTATTATGATAGTCTAGACTAGACACAAAAGGGGAACTCTGGGGCAAACATGGAGATTTTCTCACGGAAAATAGCAGGAAGACTAAATTCTATTCTTCCTTTAAAAAAGTAGTCCAATCTCTAACCTTTCAGAATAGTTCAGTTGTTTTCTTGGCGGGGAGAAATGGCTGCAGTAGATTGTTCTAGAAGAAAATGTGCCATTGTCAGCCCTCCTCTGCTGGGTGGGTGATAAGGGCCTGTAAAAGCCCTGTGTTGTCTCCCAAGTAGTCCAGAAGCAAGGCTTTTCCTCTCCTATATGGATCCTTGTGTGTGTGAGATAGATTAATGGCTTGTCAGAGGAGCACAAACCAAGCTATGGAGTTGAGCTGGAATGAAATGGTTCTGTTTTCAGAAATCCTCAATGGAACAGATTTTCTAAATGGGAAACAAAGGCATCTCCTCAGCTGTGCTGCCTATAGTGGGGACCAAGGAACAGCACTGCAAGATGGGCCTGGATTTTTTTGCATCTTCCCATCCTGATCCTACACTTCCCTCTGCCTCCTGACCCCAGTGGAATGAGGTGCACATGAGGCCAGGACTGCCAGACCAGGAGAAGTTTGCTTAAAGCTCACTCTGCAGAACAGCAGTAATTTGTGAGCTGGAGCCCATTGCAGATACAAACTGGGTCTCCAGGGGGATGGGAATTTGTTCATGTGCGCTGGTATTTGGGTCACAAGCCTGATGGAAGGGGACAACACAACCCATCAAGTTTGGGAATGGGAGCTATGAAATGTTACAGCAGTGGGGTCATCCCTTGTGGCTTCTGGTAATTAGATAAAATTTGCTGAGTAACGAGGCCGTAGTTTCACATATGCTTTAAGCCAGCACTGAAATCTCACCTGACAAATGTGATTAGTTTTAACCTGGATATGGAGCACTGTGCATGTAGAAAACATTCTTTCCAGTAGGGATGGGTATTTGAACTAGGATTAAGTGGGAAGGAAGGTGCAGGACATGTATATTTCTGGATTCTGAGAATACAAAAAAAACTGAGGCGAAAATAAGACAATGAAATGTATCCGCTTGCTTTTAAAGATTTTTATCTTTTCAGTCTCTCTTACTCAGACCTTCTGCTGTACCTTCCATTTTAGGTTAGGTGAGGTCATTCCCAAGCCAAAGGCCACCTGATCTCAGGTAGTGATGTGGTGTTTGCTCTCCTTCCTTCACACTGAGCCAATTGAAGTACAAGGCAGTATGAACCCCACTCAGAAGTATACAGCTAAAAAGCCAAATTACATTCAAATACGCATAAAGTCACTTCAGATGTACAGGGAGATTTCAAATTATAAAAATCTAAAATTATGAACTCAAAACCTTTGAGTTCAAGGGGTGTAATTTATTTTTTTTCTACAATGCATGGTCTAGCATATTCTAATTTGGGCAGCACTGTTTAAAAGTTCATTAGTATATGTAAGTAATTAGCAGGCTGGCTTGATGGCATAAAGATTAAACTAAAGGTACGTATTGCTGATCTGTGGGATAGATATATAACCCATATAAACAGCATGCATGGATTGCTGTTTTTTTCCATAATTACTACAACTGTAACACTAAGAAAGCCACTAGGAAATAGATTTTATATTTTATATCCAAAAGCTATCTCAAGGCATGTGAGGGAGACAATGAAAATGGTAATCTTAATACAGTAGAAACCATGAAGGAGACAGTTCTGTACAGGATTTAGTCATTTCCCCCAACTTTTTATTTCTAGTGACCTCAATCTTTTTCTGTCAGTTCCACCAATCCTGTAGATGGAGTGGGAGTTGGCACTTTTGAATATTTCTTTCTCTAATAGGAGGAAGGGATGGTGAGAGCAAGGAAAAGAGCTTAATTGCTACACTGCTGCTGAAGGTAAGGGTTGCAGAAAATTACTTTTTTAGTAGCTGGGCAGGGTTGGTGGCACTCACAAGTTCTGGGTGCAGCCCAGTGATCAGCAGAAATGTGATGACTGTGTCAGAAATGACACAAATGTGTGGTGATGAGGCAGGCTGGAGGTCAGGAATCCAGGGAGTCCACTCGAGTCAGGCACAGCAGGGACAGGGCTGAGCACAGACCTCAGGGAAGAACCAAGGAATTCAGCCTGAGCTGAAATGTGTCAGTGGCCAGAGTGTGGGATGGGGGTCTCAGGGGAGGCTCTTCAGGGAAGTGATGCACTCAGGATCCAAACAGACTCTGAACTTCTCCAGATAGCTTTTATTAGCAGGATTGCTTTTCCTATAGGGGGGAAAAAAAGCCTGCTTTGCACTTGGATTGAACTTTAGCCACTTTAATTTTCACCCCAGCAGATCTCCCTGTTACAGGCAGATGAAGCAGTGCCAAGTGCTCTCACTGAGAACACCTGAACAGCACATTCTTTGTAGAAAGTTTACCCTTCCTATTAATTGAGGTTAATTGTAGCCTTGCAATTGCTACCCACAAGAGGAAAAGAAGAGAGTTTCTACCTCTGAGCTATAATTTGTATTTATATATTTTTTTACTGTGATTGAAGGTACAAGTTTTAGGTAGTTGAAGACACAGTGCACACTCAGAATCAAAGGCTGATGACATCCCCCCCCAGAAAATTTACCAAGTCAGAAAATAACGTAGGAAAAAAGTCTCTCAACATCCCCAACTCAAGTGAGTGCTGAGAAGTCCCTGAACTGTGACTTGCTTATGCTCAGTGCAGAAGAAATATTTTTGACCTGAAACTGTGAAGTCAAACATGTTTGCTACAGGACCACTGCAACAACAGGTGAGATGGTGGCCTTGGAAGGCATCCAAGATCAGTGTGTTTCAGGGAGAAGCTGGCAAGGCTCCAAAGAAATAGGTTTTATTTTGCTTTTGGGGTGCTTGTTTTTCCTCTGCAGATTGTAGCCAGCATTTATCAATTAAGTTATTTTGCATTTATTTTCATTGTTCTGAGACAATAAATTCTCAGTTGCAAGAGCTGCTAAAATACTCTAAGTATGGCATTTATTTCTCTTCTTTGACTGGAGAAAAGCTCTTTAGTTTGTAATCACTCTTTGAATAGTAGTCTGTGACCCAGGGAAGCTAATTTCAGCAGCAATAAAGGCTGTGTCTTTTGTGCCTTCAGAAAATAAAATTTTAAGGACCTTGGAAAATTTTTGGAACTTGACCAATCTGCAAATTCAATATGCCTATTTCTGTCTCCCAGCATTGGGAGAAGGAACCCCTAAATCTTTTCAGGGGCCTGGAATAACTTTTATTTTTAAACTAACTTCCCTTTGTGATGTAGTTCATATTTCTTTTGCTAGTAAAGAGAATTTTACTGAAGTTTTGGGAAGATAGTAGCTAAATGACTTACCTCTAAATCTTAATGTATGACATTTCTGTGATCTGGGGGGGGGGTCTGTTCAGCCAGGTTTGCAATTAAACAGCCAACAAGAAGAGTATTTTACTGCTGAGCTGAGTAAATCATCAGCTCCATCATCTTGCATCTAAAACACTTGTGAATCTAATAATTATTTTTGTCAGCCAGTCCTTTGTGCTTTCCATCTCAGCAACACTCACTGTCAAATAGCAATTTCACTTGTTAATCCTCCTCCTGTCTCCTGCTGAGGTTGTCTTTTTGGCCTATTTCAGATCCAGCATGTTCCTTCTTCTTTTGACAACGGGATTTGAGTTTTGTTCAAACTCAGTTTTTTTCCCAATTGCTTCCTTGGGGGGGTTAGAAAAGAAAAAAAAAAAAATCTGGTTTATGGAGATTCACCTATTGCAAATCTGCCCTTAGATTGACTCCTGGTGCAAAATTCCAACTTGCACTTTGAAGCAAGGTGTTAGGGATGTTGATGTTTTACAATTCACTTCTCTGTCAGCAGCATTAGGATCCTGGTCTACAAAGTTCCAAGTGTGTCCTGTAAATGTGGGTTTATAGTCTCAGTGCAGGCCTAGCCAAAGTGTTCCCATGCTCCAAGTGCTTTCAGGTTATCCATGCTCCAATCCATTTCTGTGTTTGTACAGACATCTTCATGAGGTACAAAGATACTCTTGCTGTAGCCATCAGAGAAATGTCCACTGCTACCACTTCCCTTGACTCCTGAAGATGCCCAGTTTGTCTGGTTTAGTTTGTGCTGTGCTTTGTGCCCCCCTCAGGAAATCCCCACTGACAGGATGCCTGGTTAGAAGCAAAACCTCAGCCCTGTGACCCTCCTGCTGCTTTTGAGAGGAGCAGTGGCGGTTTGCCGAGTCTGGAAACACATTTCTCTTATCTCCAGGGCAAGCACAGTGACTGTTGCCTGGTTCCACCATGGAGGACTATCAATGCTGTTCCATCTTGGTTACAGACATGACTAATCCCTCTTACTACTTTTTATTTTTTCCCCCCAGGACTGCCTATTAAGCTTTTTATATGATCATTCTCTAATATAAATCAAATGGAGGTGGGTTACTATAAACAGCCCTACTAGTAGGTATTCTCAGTGCAGCTCATTTCAGCAGAAGTGTGCTACAGAGAAATTGTGAGTTAGGTGGAGAGGCAGCACAGAGCTTCAGGCAGGAAGGAATTCACATGTCCTGGAGACAGACAGATATTTGCCTTCCTGTTCACTTTATCTCTGATTCCCTCCTCAGTCCTTTGTGGGTTGATCAGAACTGTGAAGGTTGCTGTCATTGCCTTCCTCAGCAAACCAGCCCTTCAGAGCAGGAGCAATTCCGTTCCGTGAGTCTTCCATGGTGAGTTTTAAGATGAGACGTACATAGTGAAGCTTTGAGTACAAAGGATGTAATCACCAGGTTCTCTAGGATCTCACTTCTCTAGCAGCAAACATGGCCAACAATCACAAGAGACATTTTTCAACTTGTTACTCCCAGACAGAATCCCAGAATATGGGTTGGGTTGGAAGGGGCTTTAAAGCCCATCTCATTCCAACCCCTTGCCCTGGGCAGGGGCACCTTCCCCTAGATACCCTTGTGGATATCTGAGCTGCTCAGGAATTGAGGCAAACAGCCCAGCTGTCCATAGCAGCAATAAAACTGGGGTATTTACCCTGCAAAATGAGGTTGTCACAGCATTGCTTTGAGACCGTGACACTAAATTTCATGAAGTCATGTGGCTGTGCCAGTATGATTTCTTTACAGTGGTGGGCAGGTCTGTTATTTCTGGGTTTATCTGTAAAACTGTTGCCATCCAAACCTTGTCTTGTCAAATGTTCCAGACTAAATTGTTGCAAATTTAATCAGTTGGGCCTTACACCTTAATCTGGGATAAGCAGGGTTTGGTGTGGAACAGTTCTTACACTGCTGGCTGAATATTCCCTGCTCTCCCCTTGTATCACATCTGAGTGTGTGGCACAGCCCAGCTTGGGTCAGCAGAGAACAAACCTGCCCAAACCAAATTTGCCTTTCAGATCAACCTGTTGAGGTGATCTGCACAATCACTGGGTCTCATGAGGGGTGGGAGAGGGAGAGGCAAGCACTGCCTGCTGCTTTGCCTGCCTGGAGTTGTCCTGGATTGGAGGAAGAAAAATAAGATGTTCTTCCTATGAACATTTTGGTCCAGGAGCTCCTGGCTTAATGCAGAAAAACATTCTTGCTTGTATATTCCACCCCATTAGACCTGGCTGTTTCTTTATTTTTCATAATTATTTGGTACATGACTTTCTAGTAAAAAATAATTAAACCATGAATCTTCACATTATTTACAGGTTTTCTCATGTTATTAAGCTGTAATTTGACCAAGAGATATGAACATAATTTACCATATGATTGCATAGCTTTTAATGTATGCTTCTGCAGTGAATAGCAGCTATTAAGCTAAGTGGTTTGCCCTGTAAAATGACATGATGTCATAATATTTCTCTGAAAATACAGAATTAAGTATCATTAAATCCTATAATTAGGTAGCTATAGGTTATATTTGCAACTTCAAAAATGGAGCCAGGCAGCCTGATTCCTCTTGCTGTAGTATTCCAGGAATTTTGTCAAAACTGTACAAGAGCAAGTGGTGTGCTTTATAGAACATGAACTGCTTCCCCAGCCCTGTATTTCAGTGTAATTCCCTTTTTCTTCTCTTTCCAGGAACTGGGGTTTTTCAACATGTTTGTAACAGCAAAGCAACTGCTCCAGGAGTGTGTACGTTCTTTTTTGAAATAATAAATCTCATTTTAGTGTCTATTTTTCCTATTCTTCAGAAGTCATATGGATTTCATAGATGATAGTGTATGATTGATCATAAAATATTGTTTTTTTTGCTTTAGACAAATATTTAGTCTTTTTTATCCTTGACAAGTTTTCTTAAAGTTTTTGACAGGTTCTATTTTTTACTGTTTATTTTAAATCTTTATCTAGTTCTAAAATAAATAGTTACTTCTTTTTGGTGAATTGTATTAGTTCTACACCTTTAATTTATTTTCTTATTTTAAGGCACAGGATATTTTATCAACTGCTGTAGTTAATTGATGTCTGGTGTTTCCCCTCATCTATATTCACTTTTTCCTGTGAAGGTATGCAATGTACCTACATGTATATAATATAATTTTTGTTCGGTGCTATATATATTTTAAGATATATATTATTTATAATATGTATTTTCATGTATTAATAGATATCTCTATATATTAAGAAATATAGATTTATATTTTTTAGAACAAAACCATTGATTAAAAGCTTATATCTCTTACACTGGAGTGATGTACCACCGCACTGTTTTGAAGCTGACGGGTGATTCTGTCCCTCTGAGGCATTGCCAGGACTCTGCTATGGATGCAGTGAAATAAATGCTTTGTGCCATCTACTGGTGCCGCTGGGAGCTGCGGGTCAGCCCGGAGCCGGAGTTGTGACGGACTCAAGCGCGCAGTGTGGGAAAAGAAGGAAACTCGCTGTAAATAACCAGAATGATGTTTATTATTTTATGCCTTTAAGTGCTAACTGATGTTCAACACGTGCTAATTAACTCACGCATTAACCCTTTTCTAACCCCTGCCTTCCCAACCGTGCCCTAAAACTTTATCCCTGTTTTTATAGACCCTGAAAACATTTTGTTTTACAGATAGGTCAGTCATGTTTTAACGGAGTGGAGCAGTTCAAGCTGGTAGGGTGCACTGTGAATGTGGTTTGTAGAGACCTGTTACTCTTTCTATAATAACTCCTAATTACAATATATGTCATGATCACTTATAATTAAATATAACTTCCTCAAACTTTGTCCCTATGGGTTTTCTCTGGTGTTGGTTCCCTTGTTAAGCCTGGAGTTGCAAAGCTGCTGGGATGGGAGACTCCAGCCTAACTCAGTGCAGGGCTAAATAAGGCCTTTTAGCTGAAACCTCTTTGTATCCTACAGCCTCATAATAGGCTATTGTATTTTCTGGGGTTTTTATAAGGCTCAGATGTCACACTCAATTCTTGGTTGTTTCACTACCATCAGTGTTATCACTGGTGTGTTTAATATATTCGGTGTACATTGTGATTGTAAGTATTATTTGTTCTTTCTTTCCTCGTTTTTACTTATATATCTCTCAGGGGCATAAAGAATGGATCCACAAATGCTCCAGCAAACTTCTAGTTATGTTTGTTCTAGGTAAAGGGAGAAAATCCAAGAAATTATTAGCAGAAATACCCAAAATAAAAAAAAAGACAAACCACCAAAAAAATCCAAGCCCTTTCCAGTTTAGAATATTATGTGCCTCTGTATCATGTTCAAGGGTCCTTCACTTACTTTCACACTGAGGAACTCATTCCCAGCTGAAGTGTAGCCTGCAGGAGAGACACCTGGCCTAGAAATGAGGATTCTCTTGGCCTGCTTCAAGTAAAACACAGTTTACCCTGTCCAGAAGGGAGGTATTTTCCTCATTTGTAAAAGGCTTTTAGATTTCTTTTGTTAAAAACACTGTATAAACAGCTGTATAATGCATTTTTGTGCTGGTTTTGATACATGTAGCTACTGACCTAATTGTATATACTTTGAGCAATTGGATGGGTGGGATATTAAAATAAATTAATTTGGAATTATTTAAATGCATATGTATGTATTAAAGCATGTTACCTGCTACAAGCACAGGTACAGAAATCTATACAGGAAATTAGTTTGACTTTGTATTTCACTTCAAAGTGCAAATATCAATTCAAACAGTACTGCTTTCAGAAAAGCAGAATTTTAGCCAAGTATGAACAGGTGAATTAAATACAATGCCATAGAAAGGTATTAAAATACTCAGCTTTTTAATATTTAAATTTTTTTCTTCTCTTGAAGGTAAATGCCCCAAACAATCATCCTTGCTTTTTTTGTGACTAATTGCTACACCTGGGAAAACTAACTGCAGTAAGTGCACAGTTAACATGAATTTTTATGGGGGGAAAAATAGTTAATTATTGCAACAGTGGAGCTACTATGATCAGAGCAGTGACTCATGCAAGTGAAGCATATAATTGTCCATGTAATTTGTTTGAAGTCAGCTGGGTTCCAAGATTCTTGTTCCTGTGTGTAGCTGCTAATTTTTCTTTAGTTATTTTCCCTTCAAAGTCTGCTGGAATTTGCTGCGAGGTTGTTTTTTATTTTATATTATTGTTAGAAAGATATCAAGTTATGTCTGACAGGCTTAGAGGGGAAAAAACTGCTGCAGCTCCACGTCCCCAGCTCCTATCAGGAGCAAGGCTGAAAATGATTCCCATAAGATTCTGGCACATCTCACAATTCTATTGTTTAAACCAGAAGAAGCTCATGATATTTATATTCCTTCTTCCCTTTTTAATGACTTTTGTTACTACTCTTACACTCTGTCATCTGTAAAAGGCTGTGAATTTGGGTTAGAGTCACTCCAGTGGGAAGTATTGTAGACTGGAATTCAAATCTAACCTACTTTGTATTGCTGGAAGAAAAGAGCACACTTTTACTCTGGGCAAGCTGGAATCTGCTGCTTACGATTGAAGCAAACTTTTACTTTCTTTGATATACTGAACACACTTTGTCTGCAGCCTCTAGGAATCAGGAGAAGATGGCTGTGGATGATCTAATATTTGTAGGTTTATACAAACAACTTTTAGTTCAGATCCTACTGTATCCCAATGAATTAAAAACAATGTTTTAAAAGAAATTTATGCAAATGGGGAGTGCTTTTCACTAATAACTTTGTTTCTTCCAAATTCCAAATATATTTTATGTTCCTCTGCATTTTGATCCTAAAGTCACTCCAGGACACATGAGTAGAACTGGCACAAGTCCCACAACTTCCAAATGCCATATGTACCTATACCTGTAAGGTTTTCATACAAATCCCACACTTTATGGGCTTGTGTCCATGCAGAGCACACTTGTCTTGCTTTTGTTCCCAACACAGGTGAGTTGATTTCAAGACAATGTGATAGTAAATATTTCTTTGTGACAGGAATTGGCAGGTTCTGTTTAATTCCAGCAGCAGGGCCCCAAGGTCCACTATTGCCATAAAATCACCTGCAGAAGGATTTGGGACTCTTAGCAGGCTTTCATCCTGCTGAGACAAGAAAAGAAGTAACAGCCACCAGTTTCTGACCTAGAGTAGTCAGCACTCAGGTTTTCTAGTCTTCAGAGGACATCATGGTGGAGACAAGATAAGATACTGCAGGAGGATATGAAGAGCCAACTGGAATGACTCTTAATGCCTTCTATCATTTAGTCATGAGGTTAAAAAATAAGGAAATTTTCCTTTGGGAGGAAAGGTGATTTGATAATACTGGTATAAAATAAAGATTACTATCAGTGGTGAAAATGTGCTCTTAGAACAGAATCAGTATTTCTGGGCCTTATGGGAATCATTGAATCTGGTGATACAGAGTCTATTAATTATTGTGGATCACAAACAAGTAGGGAAGTTTTTCTGGATACAAGAGTTCCACCTTGTATCCACAGACAAAACTCTGGGCTTTGACATGTGTTTTTCATCCTAAAGGAGCTCTGTTGGAGGGAAGGGATAGTAGATCCTTGGATTGCAGGAAGTCTCATGCTGTTCCCCCTGAGTAAAACATTCACAGCTGGAACTAAAATCAAATGGAATTAATCTCTCAGGGTTATGTTTTGTGTCTGAGAACACAGTGAAGGCAACACACTGGCTATGGTAAAGCACTTGATACTTTTCTACTGCATAAAACTAAGCAAAAGCCAAATCTCTAGGGCCTAACAAGCTTGGATCAACCTCCTGAAGCCTTGCATCAAACCCTCCTCTCTGTCTTGGTGTCATCCCTGACACTCTGCTCATTAGGAGCAAACTCCTCCATCCCTCCACTGTGAAACTTGCACTTTATATTTTGCTGCCTTCTGTACTGACTGTACAGCCCTGCTGTTAGCACCAGTACAGGAGTGATCCAGGCTCCTCCTTTGACCTCATACGGCTTCTGTTCCTGCTTTACCCAGCCAGGTCTTTGACATGCCTCCTATGGCACTGCCACCCCTTTCCATGTTCCAGGACAACAGGGAGCAGATAGCTGGCCTTGAAATCCCAGCAAACTCGGAGTCAGGCTTCTCTCTGCTGCTGGAATTTATAACCTTAAAGGAGCTCAGCACAGGGTCCAGCCCTTTGTGCTTCTGAGGAAGGTTTGTTATGTTGGAAGGTGAGAGAAGGAAAGGTGGAGGATCACAGAGGAGTGAACATTTTTTCAAGGCAGACATCTGATTCTCTTGTTCTAGACTTGAGAGCAAAACCCTCTGCATGGTACAGACAGTGCTAGGCAGAGGCTGGCTGCTGTCCCTGGGGGTCTGGCAGAACAGGGAGCCAGGAGCTGGATTTCCCACAGGTCAAAAGAGAAAGTTTGGTGGTAGGAAGAGCAGGAAAGGGAGAAGTATGTGTATCCTTCCTCCTGAAGCAGTCTTTTAAAAACATAACAGATTATTTAAAAAAGCTGTGTGAAGGTAAGACATTGCTACTCCTTCCAGCAGAGGTTTTGTGTTTAGGGCCCCAGTTTGCAAAATCAGTTTCAGGTCCACATGTGGCAGTTAGGCCAGAGAACTGATGAAAAGATACCTGTTCTCAGTGTTGTCTGTGCTTGACAAAATAACAGCCTGAGAGCCTGATTCTCCTTGCTTTATGGTGAACACAACACAAACTTCACTCCAAGCTGCATTAGGGTCTCATTTATTTGCAGCAGGAACTGTGTAACAAACCACCTCACTCCCGATTTCCTCTCCTGATGGAATTCTCACTTCTCTGTCTCACCAGCTTCACCCTGGCTGCTGGAATGTGCTCGAGCACGGCCCAAAGAGAGGGGCTGAGCTGGGAAAGGTCAGGGCAGCCTGGGGCACAGCGAGGAGCCGGCTGGGCAGTGGAAAGTTACAGCCCTGAGCTCCTGCAGGAACTGCCCCGCTCCTTGGGAAATGTGATACCTGCTCGGCAGAGTCCGTGTGGAAAAGGCTGAGTGCTCTTCTTCGAAGTGCTCCTCTTGTTTGAGGGGAGGAGGGAGTTCAGGGTGATCTGTCATGTGTCTTTACTAGAGGAAATTTGCTTTAATCCCCCTAATCTAAATCTGCTACTTATAGTGCCAGGGATTGCAAATATTTGTGCTTTATCAGTATTTCTTTACTGAAAACTGTCATGATCTCAAGCATGATAATTGTGCATAAAAATGATAGCAAGCATGACTCAGTATGAGAAGAGTGATGGACAAAAATAGAATGGGACTGGATAAGAATTGACCTGTCTTTATTCCTTCCCTGTCTATTGCATCAGAGCCCGGAAACGCAGCTGGGCAATAATATTTGCTAGCAGCTGTTTGTGTTTCAGAGGGATATGCAGTGGGAAATCAGTGGTAAATACCAGTGTAAAACTGTCTTTCATCCACAAGAAAGAGCTGTTTGTCTAAATTTCATATGCTGGATGTAATGTGGAATTTCTTTCTACTTTTGCTTGGAACTCATTCAATGGTGTTTAATTAATTTTACATCACATTCTAGTAACTGGTATAAAAAAAGATCAGGGTGAAGGTTCATGACAACAGTCCAGCTATTTGGCACAGGTTTTCTGTAAACAAATCAGTGAATTGTTCAACCAGTGTGAAGTAAGAATTCCCCAATGCCTTCTGAATGAATGTGCTGCAGTTACAAGGAGATTTCATTAACTAATGTGAACCTCCAAAAGAAGATGTAGTACAGAAAGTTTACCTTGTAAAATGCATGTTGCAATTGTAGATGGAGCTGTGGGTCATGCAGCATGTTTTGGGTCTGGTTATTTGGGAAGGATGAGTTTTTCCTTACTGTAAACTGACTGTTCTGCTTATATTTCAATAATGCCTCAAGCCTTATAAAACAAGGAAGTGACCAGGAACTTGCTGGTCTTGGGAACCCTGTGATACCTGAAGCAGCAGTACTCTGGGCTGTCATGGACCTGAAAGTGGTTTGGCCATTCTGTTAAGAGACACACAAAAATATAGATATATTTTATAGTGTTTGAAATACCAGCATGTCTCTAGAAACTTTTATCAGAAAAGATAAGGGTTGGAGCAATTCAAAGTTTATTAGACAAGGCACGTTGTCAGTTCAGGGTGACTTTAAAGTACAGGGCAATCTGTATGGTTGTAAGTCCTAGGAAGTGCATTACTCACTGATGACTAAACTCTGACACTGCACAGAGACAATTCAGAATTTGAGTTTAGAGTATCACTAGAGATGTGATTTACAATGCTGGTCAGAACAAGCTGATAGCAGCCATGGAAATGAAACGATATAGATAAGCTTTGGTAATATACCCCACACTATCTTGCAAGCTGCTGAGCATTTAGCACCTGCTTGCTACTGTTTTTCACATCCCTTCACTGTGAGAGGCCATGTGTTAACACAGAGTCTAGCAAATGACTCAGAAATGACAATCTTATGCAATAACTGCAGCATTTCAAATGTTGCTTTGATGCTTTCAGTGCTTCTAACGTTCTGTTCACACAGGAAGTCAGGCAAGCTGGTTTAAGTGGCTGCCCAGCTTTGTTGGTAATGGAAGCAAGAGAACATCTAGACAGGAACCCAGCTCCAAAACTCTGTGCTGTCCATGAAATTCTCAGCTTTAGGTCTTCCTCATGAACTGCTCCATAAAATGCCACGGTGATAAGGTCCATGGATTAAACCAAGTGACCATATTGAGAAAAGGCTGAGACCTACATTCCAGCCTTGTTCCTGATCACTTGACTGGACATGAAAAGCTTTTCAGGAGCTCTCTTCCCATATCAGTGAAAGAGAGAAAAGCCATGTTCTGAGCTGGATCTGTGTCCTCATTTAGTTAAATATCTAATCATGCACTTTCCCATGAAGACTGGGGTAACGATGACATTTGTCACTTCATTGTGACATCTCAGTATGTTCAGGAAAGTGTCTTTTCTGAGAAACTTGCAGGACAAAAAAAGTTCACACACAAATTCTGCACTTGGGAAGCTTCCTTCTGTGTGGAAATTCTGTTCTCTAACAGGAATTAGAGTTATCTATCCAGTTACCTCATGTGGAAAGAGAACTTTTACTCAGCAGGCAGATGGCTAAAACGCAAGGAGAGGGATCTCCTTGTTCTCTACATCCTTCTCTTTTGTGGGCTATACAGCCAAATTATTCCTCCATTTTAAAACCTAGTTCTCAGTTCTGGCTGCACCTGCACCAGCACAACTTTTGTGTGATATTAAATGAATAAAGGAAGATATGTCAGACTTGCAGCGTACAACACTTGGAGGTGACACTGAGACATGAATGTGTAGTTCATTAATAAAGGCAAGTAGGAGGATGATCTTCTGTTGCTCTTTAGAATACCTTGGGTAGGCTCTGAGAAGGCAAAGTCTTCCTTTTTCATAAAGCTTAAACAGTTCTAGATGCCTTTAAGACAAGAATAAGCAGCAGGTGAGTGTTGCTTTTCCTGTTCAGACTCCCCTTGAGATGCCAGGGATTATTTGTGATGGCTCTTTCAATGGGGCTGCAGAGCCAATATTAGCCCAGGCTGCTCTCAGAGTGCCTTGGATACTATCAGTGTCCATGGAGCTGTTCAGTGTGAGCCTGCCAGGCTGGCAGTGACTTGCAGGGCTTGTTTAGCATTCCTTGAGGCTGCAGGAGGTCAGCTCCAGCAGTTGAAGAACCCACTGCAGCTCACAGGGCTATGTTTTGGCTATGGCTTGTGCTTAAAATTCATCCCTGGCCAGTAAGTGGCTACAGATTAAAGGAATAACACACTGGTACTGATTAGGAGTGCTCTGTGACCTACTTGGGACAGCAGAAGGGATCTACCATCAGGCTCAGCTGGAGACTGTAAAAAATGGTTTGAATTTATCCCTGTAGTCAGCCCATGGTATGGGAAAAGAAATCTTGCTGAAGGCAACAGATTGTTTCAAAGTTAAAAAAAACCAAAACAACTACCAACAAGCTATATGGATTTGGATGGACAACTTTGTCTGTTAAACTGGACCCCCACACTGAGAAAGTGCAAATTTTTCTTTTTTTAGGAGCTGGTAACTATATTTTTTTTCCCATTTGACTCCAAAATGAGTATCTTGACTTTGGTGGGTTTAAAACAAACAATTGGAATATATGTACTTGGAGCCAATTCTATGGTTCTAGGAAAATCAAAGTTGGTTCATACAGTTTGAGCTTCCTGTAGGAATAGAAAATATTAGTCCCCTGGTAGCACAGCAGTGTATGGCTGTATTGAAATTGAATTTATTGTCCCCTGAGCTTGCTGGGTCACAGTGTGTACCACAGTGCTCTAAATATCCTCAAACTTAACACTGGGGTGGCTGCAGGGCAGTGAAGGAAAAAGAGGAAGGTCAGGCATGTTCTGCTTTGATAAACCTGACACAAAGCCTGTAGGGAAGAGACAGTGATTAAAAGGATCCTGGTTAACTCTGCATGGCCCTGTGGTGGGCCTGTGAAGGAGCAAAGCCTGGGGTCTGTCTTCTTTTTAACTGGTGGTGCCAGCTGGAACTTTTCTGTTAATTTTAGTATTAGATCCCCACATGACTGTGGAGTTTGATGTTTAACTGTATCATGTGTCCCTTCTAGCAAACTCTGAAATGACTGAATAAAAGCATAGCCACACAGGAGTAACTGGAATTTTGATTTTGTTGGTGGTGTTTGGCTTTTTTTGCTTTTTTTTTTTTTTTTTTTTTTTTGTTGAAGAACACTATAAAATCTTTTGCAAATTGTGAAGAAATCCAAAGGGCTGCATGTGAGGCTTTGCTGCCACTCTTTTCAGCACAGGGCTGATATTCTGCAGCTCTGGGCATTGAGTGACTCGACATCCTGAGAGAAAATGCTGTCCTGGGCAGGGGGGCTGCTCCCTGCATTTAAACTGAGAGCTGCCTGACCCACCCAGGTCATTTTTTATTGAGATTACTCTTGGTTCTGGCAGAGTCAGCTTCCCTTTCTCCTGAGCTGGCTGTAGCACAGCTACCAATGACCACTGTCATCTATTAACTTCATTTTTGGGTGAAAAGCTAAAGAAAGCCTTAATCTGTGTTCATGTCTGTGTCCTGGCCAGAAATGCTACTGAGCCTGAGATTAGTGATGTGTGCATTTTGAAAGCAGTGGGTTGAAGGCCCAAATTATGAATTGCAACATTTTTAGGTCCTTATTTAAAATATATCCCAGCAATTTCAAGGGAAAGCAGCTCCCACAGCAAGCAGTGCAACTGTAGGAGACCCATTTGTGTGTATGTAGTTGGATCCAAGTAAAATTAAATCCAAAGTGGCAGTGGCCCAGGATGAAACTTGATGCTAGTTGTACATAAATAGCAGAAGGACTGTCATATGACAGGCTATAATCAATAAAACATTCCTGTTGGGACTAATCTGCATGTCAGGTGTCCTGACTGGGATGGAGTGCTGGCATTGCTGTGCACCCTGAATTAAGAGTAGTTCAGGATTTATTCCTTACAGAAAATTAATTTCTATTTCTTTTCACTAAAAGATCTGGACCAAGCAAAAGAATTAAAGGTTCTGTGGTGTAGCTGCTAGTTACTGTATCTATAGCTCTGATAAAATTATGTGTGTGTAGAAGTGCATTCTTTGAGTAAAATTGACCTTTTTCCCCCTAAAAAGAAATTTAAGATCTTTTGTTTTGCCTAATTAGAAAACAGAGCTCAGCCTTGGTAGATATTATTTGTGGGTTTTCTTCTTTGCACAATGTCACGTCTGGAATTGTTCTGACACAAGTGTGTTCAGTAGATAAGATTTTTTAACTTTTTTTTTTTACAAAGAACAGTTTGGTGCTCTTTGTGATCACAAATAGCATGTTGAGAACTTGCTGATTTTTTTTTTTGTAGATCCCAATTTCTAATAATTTGCAGCTACAATTGCTTGTAGCTCTAATACTATAATTATTTCTGAAACTTGACATGTAGGGAATTTTTTTCCTTACTAAAATTATGTAGAGCTATATTAGAATGATAATGGGAAAAAAGAAGTGGTGGCTGCAAAGGAAACTGTAGAACCAGGTTAAGAACCTGGGTTAAGAGGGAAGGTCTGTTAAAGGCTAAAAAGTGCCAGATGTGTGATTTCATTTAAATGAAGAGGAGGAAGTAACCTAAATAGAGGTGTCAAGAAGATGGGCACCTGAACCAGAGCCATAAAATATTCTGATAGAGAACACTTTGTGCTTGTGGGAGTTCCACTGGCTAAAGTCAGTGTGATCAGATTTATTTTTAAAAAAATCCCATCTTCCTTTTCATTCTCATACAGAATTTTGTTACAGGAGTTTCCTGTAACAAAGTTCCAGTCTTATTGTGTAAGTGCTTGGAGGGCCAGGGAATTGTATGAAAATTGGTACATTATGAAAGAATATTGCAGGGATTTTCCTCCAACTTGATAAGTTTTAAAACTACCAAAATGAATTAATTTTAGTTCTCTACACCAAATAACCAAAAATGCCTGCACAGAGAAGTGGCTCATGAGATGAGCCCCGTTAAGAGCTGCCCCTCCATGTGACAATTCCTGCTCTCCCCTGGCTCTGGAGATGTTTTTGGCATCCTGCAAGTTTGGGGCTTGCTGCAGCTCCCAGCTGACAGCTCCATCTGCAGCCACTTCTGGCAGGAGGCAAAAGTTTTCAGTAATTAGGACAGAGTGAGGCAGTGCAGGAGCTGTTGTGGTGTTCTCTCAGAATATCCAGTGTTCTCCTCTCTTCCCTGTGCTTGTTTTTCCCTGTTCCACAAGGGCTGGGTGAGGCTCCTTTGGAACAGAGCACAGATGAAGGTCCCTGGGACCTTGAGCTCTTCTCAGAAGGGAACAAATGAGGCTCGAAGGGTGCTCTGACTTGGACCAGGCAAGAATTTATCAGGGATTGGAGGAATCC
The DNA here is from genome assembly GCF_001522545.3 of Parus major. Lineage (NCBI taxonomy): Eukaryota > Metazoa > Chordata > Aves > Passeriformes > Paridae > Parus > Parus major. The sequence goes on from NC_031770.1 coordinate 3,704,445, forward strand.
TTGGGGATTATCCAGCTAAATATTTAGTTACTGCAGAAAACCTTCTGTTCTCATTTATACCACCATTTATCATTTTTGCTGCTGAGTCCTTTGTTTAAGACTAAATTTATGAGACCTTCTATTAGACCCAGTTTCCATTTGGAATCCTGAAGTATCAAAAGCAAGAATTTTTTATTATTATTATTATTGTTTTATTTTATTCCAGGCAATGCTGCAATCTCTTCCCTGGCCCTCGGAGCACAGTGCCCCACATCAGGCATTATTTACAACTTCCTTCTCATCCAACCAAAGAATCCCTGAGCTTTATTTCCTCATTTCCCTTCTCTTAATAGTCCATTTTCCTTCTCCACCCTCTCACACTGCTGTCCTGGCATTCTCTTGCATGTGATATTTATATAGTTCTTAGCTGTAAATGGATTTCTTCTGGAGCTAGAATGGTCTGGGAATTGCATTACACTCCAAGGTGACTTTCCCTGTAGTTACAGCTGTGTTCCCTGTGCTAGCAGGCACCAAAGTCCTGGCTCTACCCTGCTCTTGTCATCTGATGCATTTTTCCTCTTAAACAAGGAATTTCCTTGAAATAATTGTTATTTTTAGCCTAAAATCACCTGACAATTTCTGATGTCATGTTGTGATTCAGCTCTTTCATCCAAACAGGTGAAGAAACCGTTGCTGTTTTACGGCAAAACTGTTGGTGTTGAATTTAGAAGTCTTGAGCTTCTGGGATCGTCACAGATCTCCTGGGATGAAATCCTAATATAATTCTGAAAGAGGAATACAAATTTAATTAGTGTAATTTGCCTTTAAAAGTTTTCCCTTTCATGTGATAATCTGATTAGAACTGAGGCACTGTTTCATATTTTATTACCCACACAGGAGAGGTTTATGCCAGGTTCTTGCCTCATGTTTGATTCACATGTTTGTGAACTGTTGGTAACTGGGAAAACATCTCAAAAGGATTATTTGCATGGACCTTTCTGAGCCTCTGTTTCAGCATTATTAATATTTCTCTAGAAAGAAACCTTTTTCTAAAGGTTCAGAGGCTTTATTTTGTTTGGATAAACATGTAACATTTCACATCATTTCCAAAGTGCAGCAAGAACATTTCTCTTATGAAATTTTTCTTTTTTTCTTTATGAATTGCCATGAATAATGATGGAGTTGTGACTCTGCAGCTCAGTGTCAATCCACTGCATAAACTCACCTGTGCTATTGGAGAGGTCAGGGTGGTGACTGAATAATAACTTTTTTTATTCTTTCTAGGGAAGATTGGTTTATTTTACAAATTTCAAGTAATATTTTCAAGCTGGTTTAAAGAAAGCATTTGGGTTTGAACCTTAGATAAATGACAGGCATTTGACCTCAGGTGCAACCCAAACATAAACAATACTTGAAGTGAGGGGGAATCAAAACTATATTGGCTTCAAATTGAAAATATTTATGTGAATACTTGCTTCTTCACAGTGTTGCATTTTTTATGAACCTGTTTTGTCTCCTTAAATTTCTTTGTCAGGACAACAGAACACAGTGAAGAACATTTCAGTGGAGTTACTGGAGGTGATGGGCCTGACTCAGCATGACTGAAACTTGTGAAGAGTGATCATCTTTGTAAAAGTTAGTCACAACAGAACTGTCCAAATCTTATTTGGGTATCTAAGAGAGATGAGAATCCCTCTGCTTAGGCTACAAAAGTGGTACCACTCCATGTAGCAGGGAAGAATTCCACGAGATCCAGAGTTATTGTGTGTGTTTCTGGTTTGAGGCCAGAGATATGGGTGTGCCTTATCCCACGGCCTTTATTGCAGGCACTGTGAGCTTCTTAAGGCAAGAACAGGGTGTTTGGAAAGTCCTTGGCATGTTATGGATCCTACTGGAAATAATAATAATTAGGAAAAAAAAATTTTTTTGGTTTTTAGCATGAGGCAATCTTCTTGTCAAGTGTGCTGGGGAGAGTGCTGACAAATTGAGTTAAAATACACTTACATTTGGTGTGGGATCTGAAAGTGTTAAACCTTAAAAAAGTTTTTGTGCTACTGAATTCACCCTTCAGGGAAAGTCACTGGAAGGCTGGGACCTGTTGATCAGCACAGAAAGAAGAAGAGCACAGTAAAGTTTTGAGCATCTTCTCCTTAGGCCTCGAAGCTCTAAATCCTGTGAGAAGTTTGGGTTTTGCTGAATAATGGAGGTGATAATGTTTCATTCCCTGCTCAGGGTGCAGCTGCTGGGGCTGGCATTGGGATATGGCTGGGAAATGGAGAGGAATCCAGAGTCCTGGGGATCTTCTGACTCCTCTTCTGCTTCACAAGACATTTAGAGAAGCACCTTTTCTGCAGCAGTAAGGATGGCACGTGGGTGGAACTGTGCTCCCAGAAATGCTCTTGGAGCATGTGGGATGCTGGGCTTTGTTTTTCCCTCTTGCCTCCTTCTTCCTGTGCCCACATCCATTCTCAGGTAAACAGGGCTGTGATTTCTCTCTCCCTTCTCCTCTCTGTAGAACTGGAACATGTGTTCCACTGGGCACTTTCAAACTAGGTTAAGGGGTTGTCTGGTGCTGAAACATCAAAATCATGTTGTGACCTAGTAGGTAAAAGTGGGTTTTGAGGCAATGGTGTGATTCCAGGTAGTTCTTGTGGAACAGAACTGAAATCAGCCCCTTGGATCTTCCTCCTCTGGGAAATTATCTGTTCTAAGGTTGTGCCAGCCAGTTGTAAATGTTGCTACTTGTTCACATTACCCTGCAATTCCTTCATTTTGGTCTTCTGCTTGACTGGGGCTGCTGCATAGTTCTGACACAATTGGTTGCATCTCAACAAGCGTAAGGAAAAATTATTTTCAGATGTCACCAATCACCACATTGGTTCATACAGACCTTAACTCCCAGTCCTCAAGTGCTGTCATTTTTGACAAAATAAATGGGGTGTGTTGTTAGCTGTTCATTTATACACAAGTTTGTGGTGAGAGAATGGGGGAAATTTTGCGCACATCAATTTTAAATCCTTTATTTAACTCTTATCAAACAACAGAGAAAAGGATTCAAGAGAATAAAGTTCAGTGGAGGGGAAAATACTGATGGCTTGAGGTGTTCATTATCCCTAGATATGACTGTGTTACCTGCTTAGTGCTTCACTTTCTGTATGATTCTGAGCCTGTAAACCTGATTAATTTTCACACTGAGAACTGGAGCATGTGTAGTTTATAATTTTATATACACATTTTATAGCATGAGCAGTAGGTTCCCTCCAGCTTGCTTTACCAGTACTGTTTTTTGCATGGCTGGAGTTTTCTTGTTTTAACACATAATCCCTTCTGAGATGAGTAATGACACAGAATATTGGAGTGGGTTTTTCCCTGAGCAGTCAAGGACAAATCAAAACAAAAGAAATGTGAGCAGTCACACCCAGTGTTGCATATTTTGATCATTATATACAGGGCACTGCTCTTGAGAATACACTTGGAGTCAGTCTGTTATTTTCAACTTCACTGCTTTTGATGTGGCCAGAACTGGATTTAAGATTTTTAGTATTTATCATTTGTAATATCTCTTAAACACCAGTTTAAGGGAGATATTCACACAAGAAGTTCCCCTGGTGTTCTATGTGTGCACATCTTTGATTACTTGGAGGTTGGGTCCTTATGCTGTAAGGCATTGAGGTGCTAAGCATCCCTTTTTTCTCCAAAAAAACCCCCATCCCAACAAACCAACTTTCATTATCACTTTGGAATAAATAACTTTTCATATCACTTCTTTAAAAAAAAAACCCTTTCTTCCTCCTGTTTGATTTTGTCAAAGGCCCAATTAAAAGTGGCATTCAGTGGTCACATTTTGAGATCTATTTAGGCACAGAAAGACACCTCAGAGAGTTTTCAGAAGTGTTTAGTATTTGTAATGTTTTCCCACATCCAGGTCTCTTTTCTGCTGCATGGAAAACAACCCCTGTTGAGAGAAAAGAGCAGCTGAATTCCAGTGACTCTCTCCCTGGAGAGTGTGAGGCTGTTAGAACTTGTTCTCAGTTTCAGCTCAGTAATTCAGTGTTTACTTCCCTGCTCTCTGGGATCCTGAGGAGGAAGTACATCATATGTGTGTAATTTGAGTACCACTCTCTAGTCCTACTCTTTCTGTCAAGACTGACAAGAAAACTGCTTTAGATCATGGAGGAGCTCTCAAAATCATTTGGGCTCTCGTGCAGGGATACTCCCTGTGTTTATTTAACAGCATTTCGAGTTTCCAAAATAAATTATTTGCTGAGAGAACCCTGAAATTTGTCTGTGATAAATGTGAACCTGAAGACTTCCCCTGAACTATGTCTAGCATGAACTTTATTCACTGTAGGGATCATGTTTATATAACTGAAATTTTTGACAAGATTTTTTAGGATGTAACATTTTGTTTCCCATTACATGAGCAAAACAGAATATTGATTATGAGAAAAACTGAAGGTTTTGATTTACAATTTGTTTGCTGCTTCATTTTTTATTTTCATTATTCAATATCCTACATTTACAAGTGTTCAGCAAGAAGTGAAACACTTTAAATGAAAGATTGTTCATAGAAGTAAATAAAATACTGGCAGAACCTTCCTCTCACCCTGTCCATGGGTGTGTCTGGCAGTGTGCACATTTACCAGATTCATTTCCATCAAGATAATTAATTGCAGAGTTTTGATGAATTGTAGTGTGACCAGAGATGGTAATTGTTGGTAAGTATCACCAAATTTGTGAGGGTTTTAATTATTATTGGGTTAAAAATACTAAGAGTTCATATTAAAACTGCAGTTCCAGGAATTTGGTGATTTTTTTTCCCCCAAACCATGTATCTGGCATTTGTTATTTGTCCTTTTATACTGACAGTGTTTGTAAACAGTAATGCATCTGTACAAAAGTGTGCACTAAAAATATGTCATTAAGGGTTTTCAGCTTCCAACTCTTTTAAATCAATGCTAGAATAAACTTGGCAGTAGATCACAGGTTTGTTTAGAAGATGAGGCTGAGAATTACCTACAAAATGATCTCTTTAGCACAACCCTTAATTTGTGGGTGTGATTTCTAGTGTCAATAGCCACCAATCCTCTTCTCTGATTATGTGAGCACAGCTGCAAGGTGCAGGCAGGGATAGTTGGTTAAAGGTAATAAAGACTTCATGGCATTTTGCTGGTGGGGCTTGTGGATAGTTGCTCTGCTTCTCCCAGAGGAACCACAGGAAAGCATGAGAAGTTTTGAGAAATTCCAGAATTCAGGTTTGAATAAATAATTGCTCAACAATTAACCTACAAATATTTTGCTACATGTCAAACTTCCTAATTACCAGTTTGCCACACTACAAAGCAGACTGGCAGCCTATCTGAAGTACTGGAAAGGCTCTGAGCTTTAAAGTTTTATTGTATTGGGATGGTCAAACAGAGCCTTTGTGCAGAGCTGTCACCTTCCGTGGGTTTAGGAGTTCACAGAGGTTTGAAATTTTAAGGTTGGAACAGCCGCTGTAAAGTTGGGTGATGTCACACTGAGTGTTTTGGATGTGAAAGCCCTCTGAGCGTTCAGAAGCCTCTTAAATGTTTGTACTGTTCAAGCTTTTCAGAAAAGCTGTGAGAGCCTCATTAAGGAGCTGCTACTCTGTTACAGAGGAAGTTTTGCATGAGAGTGGTGAGCAGGACAAACAGCAGCAGCTCTGAGGCAGCTGTGAGCAGCCCCTTTTAACCTCATTGCAGTGTCACTTACACAATGGCCATTAATAAAGTTAAACTTTGACAATTGGAACACCGCTTGTTTCTAAAACTGAAGAATTAAATCTTAGCCTAATCTGATCCCCCTGGCTTTTTTTATGCCACACCACCCTCTGGCCATTGCTGGGGAAGACTCCTTCTGGAAGAGCAGGCATCTATTTTAATTTAAACTTTAATATAAGAAGAAAATACCTCAAATATATTTGTCTTTACATTTTGGTCTTTAAACAGAGAAATCTGCTGACGTGTTGTAACTTTACTTGGTCAGCTGAAGAATTTATTTTGCCATTGGCTGAAGATCTGTGCCTTTGCAGGGTTGCTTCAGTGGCTTAGCACATCTTGCAAACACTTCACTTTCACCTTTGCTTGCAGCAGCAGTGTCAGTCACTGCAGCCTGTGAAAACTGCATGGAAAATTCCTTCCAGTGCAGCCATTTGGAAAAGATCCCTTTCCCCTGCTAACAGAACAGATCCCATTCGTATCCTGGAAGGAAGGACTGCTCCAGAACAACTTGTCTTTGTTTCAGTGGCAGCTTTGGGTTCAGGCAGAAATTCAATTCTTTTCTAATATATCATTTACACGTTTTGGGGTTTTTTTTCTCACAGGGATGATTTTCAGTGGTAGCACTGGTGGGTTGGGGTTTCTCTGAGTTCTTTGAGCAGATTTATTAGTGATGCACAAACCCATCACTTTTGTTTTGCTGTGACGTTGCCTGTATCTACAGCCACATGGAATCCAAGGGCTTTGTTTGCAGTCTTGGATTCCAAATAATTTTGTGCTTTCCAGCATCCTCAGAAGCCAAGGATATACAGAATCATTTGGATAAGAGGGAAAAAAAAATAAAATCACAAATCAGCCATAAACTGACAATGGCACCCAGTGGTCATTTACAAGTGATTCTTGAATATTTACTTTGTGGTAATAGGCACTGAAATGTCTCAGGAAAATATTTTTTCCTCTTATGCTAATTTACTTATTCTGTTTCAAAGCAATAAGAATCTAAACCCATAAGAAGTTCCTATAACAACAGTGACATTTTGTTCAAATCATCACTTCAGCAGTGGGCCCAGTGGTGAACACAAACACAAGGACTCCTTATTTTATTGGAAGAGGTTTTTTGCAAAGAGTCCTGCATTATTTGCAGCATGTTAACTCTGTTCCAGACATTTTGCATCCTACCTGATAATCATAAGTTGTGACATGAAAGAAATACCAAAATAACTGCAACTCTGACTCTTTTTCTGTTGATCTCATGAAGGTGTGTGCTCAAGTCGGCCACACCTGATCATATTGCTTGGGAAAGCAAGGGAGCAGAAATAAATGCCTCAATTAATCATTGTAAAAAAAAAATCCAGATCTGTAAGCATTTTGCCCAAGTGAGGAATTGAGGATTAAACCTCAGGAGCAGCCAATGCTTTAAACATTTCAATGAAAAGGTCATGTCCAAGTGGCTTGAAGCCAATATCACTTATCCTGGCTTTTGTATTCCCTGTCAGTCACAAAGGGGGAACACACACATGCTGGAAAAAGGTAATTGTTGCACATTAAAGCCTCATGCGAAATGAAAGAGCCATCAAAATTCTTTATAGTTGCTTGGCATGAGTTCTGATAATGCAGAGTTCTCTTTTATTAGTATTTTAAAATGCAGCCATCTACCACAGACTAAACAAAAGTCCCCCAAGACAATAGGAGCAGCCAGTGAGTAGAGTGTCTGGAGCTGCTGTGCACAGCTGGAGCTGGCAGGTGAAACACAGGCGCACAAGTGCTTGTTCAAATAGGAAGATTTAGATTTCTTTTACTTTCCCCCCCACCCTGTTTAAGACCACCTCATATTTTAGCTGCAGATCAGATTTTTTTTTTGTTCTGCCATATTTTAAATCTATCTACCAGCCTTTATTTAACAGTGAAACATCTTTTTCTCTTATTGGGAGAATAAAAAATGCCCAATTCCCTGGTGCTGCATGGTTGCTTATCACAGAAACTTAAAAAATAATAATGATTAAACTTATTTTTCGTGAAGCTCACATGCAACAACTATTTTTGACACATTATATGTGATAACAGCATTAAGGCATTTATAAAAGACATGTAGATAACTTTCTGGAGGGTTGTGCTGGAGTAAGTTCCACACCAAGGAGGAATACAGGACATTTTCTTGCAGTCATTAGACATTGTGCAGCTTCACTTCTTGTTCCATTTGAGTTTTTGCACAGGTGTTGACCCCTCTGTGCTCCCTGTTTCAGGTTCTGTTGTTCCTGGTTGAAGTCAATGGGTGCTCTTAGTGCACACAAAAAATGCAGCCCAGGGAAGCATCCACCTGCCCAGTCCTCAAGGAAATGTCAGATGGGAAGAGGCCTCCTAAATTCAGAGGTGATTATTTTTGCTTTGATGCTTTTTAGTGTCTTTGTTGGCATATTCTGATCAGCATGATCCCAAAATAAAACTAATTGAGGCTGACAGATGCTGTCACACATTCAGCGTGGATGGAGTTCACTGAGATTTTGCAGCTTTAAGTTACCTAATACAGAAAAACAAAAAACAACTGCTAAAACATTATCAGCAACTGCTTTAACTGAAAAAAACCCAAAATGTTATGCTCAAGTATGTAAATGCAAGATATTTTCTCAACAAAGCATTGAAATAAAATACCAATAAGAAAAATATCTTAAGGAGAATGTTTGAAAGAAATCACAAAAATGTCAGCTGGACTCAATTTTTCTACTTGAATTTCTGCCAAATCATTCCAATTTTTGTCATTTCCCTTTTTTTTTCCTGAGCACTTTTTGATTCAGACAACTGTGGAATTTCCTGTTCTGTTTTTGTTTTGCTACTGCAGCTAAAGCAGCCAACAGCCAAGGTCACTGTAGAAAACCAAACTTTCAGTAAAATTTGAACAAATACGTTCCCTCCCCATGTTTGCAGTTTCTGTTCTCTGACCCATTTCCTTTCATGGTGTTTTGGTCTTTCCAGAGTCTGCATGTTCACTCATCTTCATGTTTCTTCTTGACCACAGTGAGCCCTGTTTTCCTTTGCAGTGCCTGTTCCAGTGGGGGATGTGTATTTTTAATTATCTGCTGTCCTTAGTTGAAGAGATTTGTCCCTGCACTATATAAGTGTACTTCTGCTTGGTGAGTACCCATGCACAGCAATTTTATTAAAATGGTAATTTGCTTTCTCCAAACATTTGTAGCTATCACTGCTACATCTGTAACAGAAATTCCTGGGTAAGAGTGCTTGAAACTAGTCCAGGGTTGCTTTAATTTTTGAATTGTGCCTGTGCAGAGATCAGTTTCAGATTTTAAAGAACTTTTTCTGTAGATACTGAGATTCATTTTTCCTGACACTTTTCCATAGCTAATGCCCTCAGCAGTGGGAAATAAGAACACAGTATGATGATGATGATGATAACAATAATAATAACTTATTTGTTTATCCTTAAGATACAGTTCTTTCTGTTTGTTTTCAAGATGTTTTTCAAAAGATAAGAAGACCATCTGGAGAAGAGATATTTGTTAGTAATATAGTTTAAATATGGATGTTTATCTACCAGTGTTAAAGCAACTGTTGGGAGGTGGGAGCCTTGAAATATTTTTGGTTCATTACTGACTTTAGGCTCCCCCAGAATTCAGAGCCCCACAGAACTGATCCAAAGCCCTCAAATCCTTGGGATCCCTTCCCATAGCCTTGGTGTGTTTTGGAGAAATTTGCACCCACAATGTTCTCCCTTCCTGAGCAAGGGCAGGTCTGACAGCGTGTTTGGGAGATACCAATTCCTAAATTTCCTTTGTCTGGGGCTGCTTGGCCAGCAGCATCATTTATCCCAGTTTTAGGAGAGCTGTTAAGCTTTTTGTGGGAATCAGAACTCAACCTCTTACATAAGACCAACGTTTTGTAAGAAGAATTGTGAAAAACTGGGTAAAAAATGCACCCAAAAAGCTGCTTCTCCAAGTTCTGGTTGTAACTGCTTGGAAATAAAAGCAAGGTGTTGTACTGGATTCTTGGGCTTTATCAATTGCTTGTAATTGCTTAAGCACTTGGTGCTGAGGAATCAAAGTATTTTTCTTTTAGTGCTATTTTTACATATAAAAAAGGCATCTCTGATAGGCAGCAAAAGGATTTTAACTTTTACTGGATGTGTCAAAAGAAGAAAATATCCCTTAAGCCACTGGTTGCTGCCTGTATATTAATTCTTAGCAGGTTATTTCTGTATCATGCAAGTTAAATTCATATTCTGTATTTGTTGCTGAGGAATGGTGCAGTGATAATTGTGAGTTTTTGTGGAAGGGGACTTGTAAGTTCTTGGGGGCATTTCTGTCCATAGCTGAGTAGAATTGCAGATTATGCCAGCTTTTCCAGTTGCCAACAAAATGATGGATCAAGTTCACAGCACAAGTAGCCTGTGAAGCAGAGCAGGAACTGCAGGAGAATGGTCTTGATACCTACAGGTTACAAAGGATCTGCTTTTTAATAAAAAGGTGCAAAACCTCTTTGAACTCCTGTGCCTGTAAATAAATCCCCTGAGCTGAGCAGGGGTGTCTGGGAGAGAGTGAGGACTGGGCAGGACTGGCGTGCCTGGGGACGAGATGTGATTCCCCATATCTCACTTGGGGTCAGCAAAGTCAAATAAGGGAATGGGAGATGGGGAGAAATGTCTGATACTCCAGGCATGCTGCCTGCCAACATTAAGCAGAGCTGCCCTGAAAAAGGATTTAGTAATTTGCCCTGCTGGATTTGAGATCCAGTGTTTCACTGGAAATTGGAGCAGTTCATTCCTTAATCAGAATGTTTTGAGTGGAAAGTGTTCCCCCTGTAGCCACTAAAGTCATGCAATAGGAGTTTTGCTGTAATGACTCTAATGAGGCTAAGATTTGATTGCACATCTTCTAATCCCACATTTCTGGTCTGATTCATGGCTCCATTTATTCCTGTGTGACCTTCTGGAGCCTGGAGGAGGCAGATTTGGCTTTTTGCCATATTTGTCGGCATTAGTGAAAACAGCATCTCTAAAACTTCTTGAATTCTGGGTAGTTCAACAGAATATTTTAAGCACAAGAGATCTGAAAAACACTGATGTGCCTAAATCATTCTGTCATTTAAAAAATGTGTAGTTTGAGAGCATTTTGGTGTAGTGTTTAGCTTGAAGGATGCCACTAAGAACTTCTTAGTGCTTGGTTTGAGGAAAAAAGACTGGGAAGACAGATTGCAATCCTGAAAATTGATGAAGCAATTGCATAATTAAGCTGTAGTTAATAATTGTTTGTCACTAGGCATTGTCTTAGTTATAAAACCTGCCTTTAAATTTTGGGCTTGCAGCATTATTTTGCCTGATAGTAAAATAAATGGAGCTGAGCTTGATTTAGGTTCGGTGCTTTATTGGGCTAGGATAGATGAGATGCCTGTTCCTGAAATATCGAAGCAAGAAGGTGTCTGAGATCTTTGAAAATAAAACTGTAGGGAGAAATTAGAAGGAAAAGCTGTGTGAATGTCTTATAATCACAGTCAATGCTTGGGAAAACTATTATTTTTCTTTCTAGTAGTCTTTAATAGCATTTATACTGTATTCTGAGGTACTGTTTGGTAATTTGAAAATGCCAACTTTGCTGTTTTATGGTGAAAATTTTCATGCTTCAGTGACAAATAATTTTCCCTTTCCCAGCTTTCTTTTTTCAGCCAGGAGCCTCGTGCAGCTCGTTGCTGTCTGTGAACCTTTTGTAACCAATTCTGAAATTCTTCAAAGCACACTCAAACCTTGTCAGCCCCGGAGCTCTTTGGCAGGACAAAAGATGCACATGCAGAAGTGCATAAGGTCATTTGATCATTTTGTGTTGCCTTCTGAAGGGGTGGGTGACCCTCTGAGGGCTGGGCTGAGGTGTGAGTGCTTCACAGTGAGATGAAATTTCACTTTATAACTCCTTGAGGATACGTGGATGTTTTAACTGCCCCTCCCCTGCCTTGGGTATCCTGTCCAAACCTCATGTCTGCTTCTGCAGGGGACAAACCTGTTCCCCACTGCTCCTGCCATTGAACAGAACAATCCAAGGGATGTGTGCAAGCACCTGCAAAACAGGCAAGTCTTTAAGCTGGCTTGGGTTGGGTTTGAAATAGGTTCAACAGAATCTGCCACCTTAACATGTTGAATTCAATAGCACAGAAAAATTGCTGTGCCTGGAAAATGAAAAGCTTGATCTCAAATTAACTCCTGTGTGTTCAGCATCAGGCAAGAAAAAAAAAAATCCAAATTAAACAGCAGCATGTTTCTCATCCAGAAAATTTTTGACTAGAAATGCCATGAGCTGATTTTTTGAATCATCACACCAAGTACAGGTCTGCATGTAAGGCTCTGGCCAGGCCAAACTCCAAATTTCAGTGAACTGCATGTTAAATGGAGGGGTGTTTGTTCTGAATTTTCCACATATTGAAGCTGTGCTGCCTTTAAATTCTGTATCTTTAACAGGGAATTCTGTGTCAGTAATGAATGGATGAAAGTGGGAAGTTTGAGGACAGCATGCAACTAGAGAGGCACAGACACCTTCTGGCCCTCTTCAGGAAATCTCAGTCTTGTCTGGTACAATTTGGCTTTTTGAAACATTTTTCTAGTACTTGTGGGCTGAAAGGGATTTTGGTTACTGTATCTGGAAAACGCTGGGATGAAAATTACCCTGGAAAGTCCTTCTAAGACCTTTGCAAGTAAAGTTTTCCTTTGTCATATCATCAGAAAATGCTGTGTAAGAGAATGTTTGCACCTGCTGTGTCTCCCATAACTGTCCTGAACTCAGCACTGGATTTTGTGTTCCTATTTTTAAAAGCCATCTTGCTAAATAGGTACAGAGAATGTTCCCTCTGGAAGGGGAAGGGAACAGCAGTGCAGCATTAGGGGAGCACTGTGAACTTGGAGTGCCTCATATCAGCTGAGAGTGCAAAGGAGGCAGATAAGAGAGCTGAATAAATTAGCATGGGTTTTGTGTGCACGATACTGACTTGCAACTCTGGCAATGTCATCGAGGAAAAACTCTTTTTTAAGTCTTTCATGTAGTGTGAATGACCTGAGGGAGGGCTGGAATCCTCTCCGAAAGAATTTATCTTACCCACTGCTTAAGATGGAACAGATAGACCTAAGGAAAATACCTTGCTTGGCTTGCAAGCATTGGAATAAGTGTCTGCAGAAAGAGATGGCAAAGCAGGGATATTGCAAGCAGACTTGTGCCTGCTGCCTGCCAGCTTTGGAGTCCCTTTATAGAAGCTAGCAGCCTTGCCTGGAAAAAGAGCCAAGGAGTTGTTACAGCTTTGGAGAAAGCTGGGAAAACAAAGAGAAGGGAGAGCCACGCAGAGCTCCTGTTTGGACAAACTGCATATGATTGGGCTGAGTGTGTTCAGGGAAAGAAGTGGGGAAAAGGAGTTACAGCTTAGTGGTTCCACCCCCCTCCCCTGCCTTTTTTAATACGCGTTCAGCGGTGATTCACTGCAGGGCTTGTCTGTGCTTAAACTTGCCTGCTTTAATTAAACTGATCATTTAAATTGATGTTAATACCTGAGTGTGTGCAAGCACTCAGTACTTGGATTTTACAGAGCTCTGTGTGCCTCTGTAAAGTACAAAGCGGATTTAACCAGTCTGATGAATATTCCCAAATGTATTTGGAGAGTCTGAATTACCAGCAAGCAGTTTTTCCCATTCTTTCACTCTGTGTGTGGGTAAATGTTCTGTTTTGGGAAGTGTGTTGCGCTGACAGTTCATTTGGGATTATTCATGACTGCAGAGATTCATTCTGAAACTCTGGAAGTAGTAGGAAGTCTTTTTGTGTCTTTATCTTTGAGTCTTTTCTTGATTTATGTTGACTTCTGGGAACTGGGCAGAGATACTGGCCTGGAATTCCAGGGAAAAGGAATTGCTTGCTTAGATTTGTTTGACATTTTGTAGTCTGTGTGCATATAAAGGATCTAGAATCTGTCATTGATTTCTCCTCCAGCATGAGACTGGCAAAACTGCAGCTTGCTGCTTGGCAAAATGCTGATCATGATGTCAGAGCACACACACACACACCCCATCTATATATATATATATATATATATATATAAAAATGGAAGTGGTAGCTACATTAAATGAAGTGGCTTTTAAGGGAGAAAAACAATAATGAATCTAAATAAATGATACAGAACTCCTCTAAAAGCATCATAAAAATATAAGAAGGTAGAAGCGTAGGCTGTTTCAGTGGTGTGATTTAAGAGTGCGAATCCATACGAGATGAAATATTTAGAGCTGGAAACTTGTAGTTGCAATGAATATTATCAGGTGAAAACAAAAGTGGAGAACGTGGAAAAGTTCTCACCACTTGTATTTGTAATAACATGGGGGAGTTTTATGCCTGTTTGTCCTGACACACGTGCATGTATCCAGTGTTAACTAACAAAAGTACATAAAAGTACTTTATAGTTCAGCTGCAGGGTGGCAGATGCACAATAGAGTAGGAGAAAAGGAGCAGCGGTAGCAAGTTCTGGGTGGTGTGAGTGGAATCGTTCCAATGTGAGAAATATTTTCATCTCCTATTAATTTGACTGGAGGCTGTTATTTGATTTTGTTTGTTGTACATTTAATGAGCATTTCAGGAGGGAAATTGAGAGGAAAGCAGCTGTGAAAACGATTTCATTTTTTAATATGAACCAACCTAAGTTGTAGTCTGGGTTTGTCTGCCACCACCATCAAAAATAATAATTTTTCTTTTGAGTAAAGAAAATCCCCAGCGGGGCTGTGTTCCACAGGGCGTCTCATCCAGTGAAAAAGGCTTTGGAAAGGATCTCCACGTTTTACTTCCACACGAGGTAACTCGCAACAGGACTGGGAGCAGACAGACCTCAGCCTAGATCGTGGAATGCACAAAGCAGCTGTTTTGCCTATAAATAAACCAAGAGCCTCTTCTCGAGTGAGGCTTTTTTCCCAGATATGCCATGGAAATGCGGTGCCGCTTTAACTGCTGGTGTTTAGAGTTTAAGTATGTGGCAGTAGCAGCATTCACATTCTGGTGTGTGAAAGTCACGCTGGCATCAGGTTTCAGCCTTATCGCGTTGGTATCACGCTGTGGTGAGACCACTTGTGCTGCAAGAGTTAAATCTGTCAGCCTTTCTCTTCCTAATCCCCCCGAGTGCCACAAGGTTATATTTTAGGTAAAAAGCAAAACTCCGCTGCCGTTCATCAAAAACATCTCCGTGCACCACTGATTGTTTTGTTTCCATCTCTTTGTAAATTCCTACATATTTTTAATAATTTAACAGATAATTTTACTGAGAGGTGGGGTGTGTGGAATATCTCTTTGATCTCCTTGGTTGGCTTTTTTTTTTTTTTTTTCCTCTTCGGTTTGTGGTTTGGTTTTGGTTTGTTTCGTGTGGTTTTTTCCTTCTTGTTTCTCCTGTGAATCCGGGGAGAAGCAGCAGTAGGAATTTGCAGGGATCTTGTGGGCTGGCTCAGCGCCCGGGGACAGCGTCTCGGTGACCTGGTGGCTCTGCTCAGCCCTTGGCACTCGCTACCACCAGTGACTCAGGTTCTTGCACCTATTTAATGCCGTAAATCCGCCCTTTGGTTGCCCCCAGAACAGAAGGCTCCCACTTTGTGTTCCCCTGCCTCTGATCACCTGTTCCCAGGCAGGTGTTCCCACTCCCGCTGCATCCGCGCTGCTGGAAAACCAGCGGTTCTTCTCGATTCGGAATAAAGCAGGAGCTGGGGATGGAAACAGCCTGGCAAGAGGAGAAAGCCCCGATAGCGTTCGATCCCCACGGGGCAGAGCCGCAGCTCCCGGGTCCCGGCGGGAGGGAGGAGCAGCCGCAGCGCCGGGAGTGCAGCGACTGCTGCCGGCCAGGGCTGGCAGATCCCGCTGCCTTTCCAGGGGCTGGCTCGGGGCCACGGCTGCAGCTTCTGGCAGCTCATCTCCTGATTGCTCGGCTTGGAGGGAGGCGAGAAGTTTGTACCCCGAGTCCCTTCTCTCTCCTGAGCGGCAGCTGCACACCCAGGATGGCACAGCGCCTTTTAAAGGAGCCTCTCAGGCAGTTTTGGACACAAGGCACGGCTCCTCCTCAGAGGAACCCTGAACGACTTCACACTCTCTCCCTCTGTTCGCTCCGAGGTGTGAACGCCCCCTCTTCTCAACAGGATAGCCAATCCCAAAAATAAATGAGGAAAAAAAAAAGTTTTAGTTCTATTTAATAGGTCTTGGCGTTCTTGTATTTCTTTTGTTCCTTCCGAGATTTTGCGCTCACTTGGAGGAAAATTTGAAGGGGTGGAAGTAGATGATCTTTAAGGTCCCTTCCAAACCAAAGCATTTTATGATTATATTTCTTTGATTTCTCTGTCCAAAATGGTAATCCAATTCTTCCTTCTCTGCCTTAAGAAAACCAACCAAACCAAAAAATCCACAGTTGATGTTTTTCTCAGTTGAAAACCCCCAAACAACAACCAAACAAAAATAAAAACAGCCACACAAACTACACTAAAAGAAATACTTTAACCATAGTGGCTGTTCACACAGGCAGTTCTAGCCAGGTATTAGTTCTAAATTTTATATTAGCTCAAAGAAGGTTCTTTAAGCTTTTCTTCTAAGTTTAGCCACTCAGATCTCAGAATGCAGTTTACATGCTGGCAGTCCTGTCGTCAGAGGGGTGATTTGTTAATAGAATATCCATTCTGTTTTTTCTCTGACAAAAGAGCCCCTCCTTCTCTGATACAACCTCTTGTGGCAGAGGTGTTAATGACGGCACTTTTCTGATTACAGTTCTGCATAGCTTGAAAGGGTCTTTCAAACAAACCTGCTCTCCTTCCAGTAACCAGAGGCTGCAATGGGCCAAATTTCTGCCAGCACGTTTTTGCTGTGCGAAAAGGCATTTCTGAGTTCTCTGCAGCTGTGTCCAGCCAAGCCTCGCTCGGGACAGGCTTTTGCTGGGGCTGGCAGCTGTGGCTTTCATTGCTGGCCAGGGAGAGGCTATTGAATGCTCTCCCTGCACGGGGTGTGCACAGGGAAGGAGGCAGTGCCCAGGCTGGGGGCTCAGGGGAGGAACGATGCTCTGTTGATAAGGTAACAGGCATCTGCAGCCTCGGGGGAAACTTGCCAAAACCTTTCTCCAGTAACTGCGGGGAATTATCTAAAAATCAATAATAAAGGCGGTCACCAGGGAAAAGGAAAATACATCTTCAAGGGAAGCCAAATTCTGTGAATGCTTCATGAGAGCAATCATGGCAGGATCTAGGGTAATTGTGAGGCAAATCAGATTGAGGAAAATTGTTTTAAAAGGGACCCTTAGCTGACAATAAGGACCATATGTTCTTTCTTATCTCTGCAGAAATAGCCACCTTGTTTAGCATATTGACCCATGTGAGTAGCTGCCACAGTCTTGATTTTTAGCATTTACAAACATACTTGTAGTGAAAATAATAAATTGCCCTATATGAATACGTTAAATCAGTTTTTGTGGCTTTAGCCTTGTTTCACCTCTACTAGGCTGTGAAGTGTGTCATTGTAACCTGCAACACCAAGGAATATTGGGATAAATTTCCTGAAGTCAGTGGAACTCTTCTTTTATGCCAGGACTGATTTTGGCTCATCTGTTGTTCCATGTTCTTCCTCCCAGATGGGCTGGAGTGATGATGTCATCTCCTCTCACAGCACTTCAGAACACTAATTTGGTTTGTCTGTGTTTTAACACTTTATCCTTCCAGAAATTGCTCTGAACACTGAAATCTTGCTTTGTCTGCAGTGCTGTTCCAATCAGGAATATCAGCCATCAAAGGAAGCTCTAATTATGTCATTTAATGCTGCTTTAATAATTGAATCTGGGTAGGACTTCAGAAACACTGACTCTTGTTTTGTTTCTAGGGGCAGGGTTTGTACTCAAGTTACTTCATCGTAGTGTTCAGGAGCATCACACCTCAGGATCCCTGAAAAATATAAGAGATACATCAACCTCCCCATAACTGGTGACCTGTAAGGCATTTTTGTGGCCTTTTAAAATTTCTGCTTCCACAGAGTAAGAGTTCATAGAAAGTTAAGCTGGGTGTTTTAGAAGACATCTACATGCTGTTAAAAAAATCTGTCAGAAGGGGCAAGGAATTGTGGTTTATTTTATTTTTTCATGACTTTGTTCTGGCAACTGTATCAAATCCAAAAAATTCAGTAACCAGCAGTGTGAAGATCAGCTGGTTCCATCTACCCCTGAGTCTTCCCAGACCTGTGACATTAGTAGTAGTCTTTCCTTTGCCTTTCCTCCCTCTCTCCTGTGCTCATTTCAAAGATTATTAAATAAAATCAATTTCAGCCTTCCCTTAGCCTAATGCTTTCCAATTTTTCTCTTCCCTGGCTCAGTGTGTCTCATCCTACAGGGATATTCTTGTGTCCATTTTAACCAGCTCCTTGCTTCAAGTGCTTTCCTGAAGTCCAGACTGATGAGAAAAGTGATTCTTCTAAATATAGGTAATAAAATAAATCTAATCAAAGGCATGTGTCTGGTTAGCTGAGAACTGGCCTTTTACAAATTAGTGTTATGTTATATTGGATTAGGATTCAATATTCATTTGGCTGGGACACTTCCCTACATTTTTGTTCGGTTTCTGTTGAGGATACAAGTTTGACAGCATTAGGAATTTTTATGCAAGGAATTTCCAAGCTTTCTACTTCTGACTCTAGCAATTCTTTATGTAATATTATAAATATTAGGTGCGTTAATTTCCTTCTTAATTGCAGAACTGTACCTCATGAATCCCTAATTTTATTTATTCAGATTCCTTAATTTCACATAGGCCGAAATTGCACCTGGATCTTGGCAGCCAGACAGCTGGGTAGAAAATTACTGATACAATTTTAACACCTCAGACTTTGACAGAGGATATTGCTGGCCCAAAGGACTTATTTTTTAATTATATTAAAAGAAAACTTTGAAATGCTTGTTTGTTTGCTGAAAGCCATATTGCAGTAAGGAGACCTGCAGGTGAGGTGTGAATCTGGGCTTTGCCACTTCCCTAATAGCAGGAGTTTTAATAAAACATTAAAGCATTGATTAAGAGGTACTGTTTCTATTGAAATGTGCTGTTCTTAATTCCTTTTCTTTTTCCCTTAGGGGGAATTAGTCACACTGTAGTATTTTTCTGAAGTAGATGGTAAAAACACTGATAAAATCAATTTGGAATCAAGGCTAGGTCATTATTTAAATTTATGATACTGGGCCTATAAGGCTTATTTTTAATAAGAATGTGACTTTTTCTGCCTTTACCACTTAGATTATAAACTCTTGGGAACTATTTTTGCACTGTAATTCCCAGCACAGCCTCGGGCTCAATGGTCATGAGGTGCTTCTGCTCTGTGGGTGTGATTAAATCTGGTGATTTTGTCATATGCAAACCTCTTCCATGCACCAATGAGAATTTGGATTAAGATTCCAGAAGTATTTATTTCATTTAGCATCTTTTCAGGAGCCCAGTCCTGCTCAGGGTGCTGTCAGGAGCAGTCCCATGGAAACACAATTTGGGATCTCTTAATTAAGGAAGCAGAACTTGGTTCTTGGATGATGATCCACTGATGGTCCTGCCAGAACACTCTTCTTTATTGAAGTGCTGCATTCCTTGGGCTGCCTAAAGCTTTAACAGGAAGTGCTGTAGAAATAAAAAGATCATTTATACATCTCCACTTCAGCATTCTCAGTTTCAGGTGGTTTTTGTAGTGTACTAATCCTACCAGTATCAAAACTTACATTTCTCAGATTTTTTCAGCTCCCTTGGAACCTTCTTTTTATCACTTCTTCTGACTACACAGGTGTGTCAGTCAAGTGGGATGGATCAAAAATCAAACTGTGGAGACCTTCCTATTTCAAGGTAGTGCTTGTCAGGCATAATGTGTTGGTTTTTTTCTGTGTTCTTGGCAATATTTTTGTGGCAAATTATGAAAACTCATAGGTTTGTGATGGATAGGTGGCTTTACCCAGGTGAGTTCACCCAATTCCTAACTGAAACTTATTCATGAAGAAAGTCTTACTGACTTTACCAACAGAAAATCACCTCTGTAGAGAGTATAAATTATGGTTCCATGAGATGTATTGGATTTTGTTGTTATTGATCTAATGAAAACCTGTATTGATCTTCTGCTATTTCTGTTTTAGCTGAAGAAAAACTGTGGATTTTATGCTCAGAAGGATCCAAGAGAAAAGAAAACTTGGAAATTAAAATGAAAGAAAGGTAATAAAGCCAAAGTTTTTGCCATTACATTAATTGTAATTAAATTGTGGTTGGTAAATATGTCTTTTGTTCTTCCTAGAAATAGCAAGCAGGGGCACGTGCTGACATGCAGCTTGTGCTACATCTGAAAAGTGAAATTCTGTTCACTTCAAACTGCTGTTCCTGACTTTTACTGGTACAAAATGAGATTTATAAAAGCTCCATAACACCAAAATAAATGTGAGGCTGTTTGTTACTCATGAGGAACAAGACTGTATAAAAATTCACCTTAATTCTGTTGGTGCTTATTAATTTTATTTTGTTTTGCTTCTGGGGCCCACATTAATCTGTTACAGAAATCCTAGTGTTTCCTTCATCTTCTCCTCAAAAATTAAGAGTTATATTTCCTTTTCTGCTTTTATACCTGCTCTCTGTTGATGTATAAAAGAGAAAAAAGCGTTGTTTCTTCTGTTCCTCTGTGAATGCTTCTTAGAGAAAGAGGTTTACTACCTTAGTGAAGAGCTCTAAAATTGTGTGTTTTAAAGTTTTACTTTTGATAGTACTAGAAGAGAGTAAGCTGGCCAAAAAACCCCAAATTAGTTACCCACTTCAAAAATCCCACTTTTTAATTATGTTTGAGATGAAGTGAAGGGTTAAGAGAACATAGTATTGATAGTATGGATTATATCTGCTAGGTATATTTTGCTTTTTAATAGATATTCTTAGATATTCAAACATGGCAGCTTGCCAACATTTTCACTTCTTGATGACATCAGTGGTAACAAAAGGCCCACAGTGCATTATTTATTTGGTCTGTTGACAAAACTGATTACTTGGAATAATACCACTGAGTTTGTCTCGTGCTGTGAATCCCATCTTAATAAAATATCTCTTCAAGGAATAGGTGAGGTGAAAGTCGCATGTTCCTTCCTGGAATGTTTGCAAGCTTTCACATCCTTAAGAAAATATTTTCTCCATCACATCAAGTAAGTCTTTTTGCACAGTAGGTGCCAGCTTTGAACTCAAAAAGAGAGTAGTAAGTAGATAGTGTGAAAGTTAAGTATTTTTGTGCCCAGCACTGTATTCCTCTTTTAAGACTGTGCTGTGCCCCTTGCAGGGCTTTGCCTACATCTCCTTTAGGTGTGGCAGTCTGGAGAGGGGAATGCTCAGTGCCACAGGCTCAGGGTTGGTCTGCCCATGTCTCAAGGGATTTAGCCCTTTAGTCCTTGGGACCAGCTTCCCTCTAGTGGTTGGGATGCATCTCTTGGTGGGCTTGATCCAAAACAAATCCAATTTGCATTTTTCCAGAGTACTCCACATGTGCGAGGCCTGTCAGCCCAGCACCTCAGTGAGTTGGGGATGTGGATGGATATTGTTTCTGCTTTAGGGATGGAGGAGCAGAAAGTCAAAGTCACTGTCCTGCCACCCCACAGTGGGTCAGAAAGAGAAGCCTGAATCCCATTTTCCTGCTCAGTGGCTTCTGAATAGTCACTGCATCCACCACCTTAAACTTTGTACACCAGGCCCCTGCTCATTATAGAGGAAATTCCTAACCCTGTTCCCTCTCCCCTTTCCCTCACAGGTGTTAGACCCATTCCTGAGAAGGAAACAGCAAAAGAAAGGAATATTTAAAATCCTAAAACACTCTGGATTGCCTGTGAATGAGACAATATTAATTATACATGTAGCTGTGTGTTTAGAAACTCAATAAAACTCTGCCATTTCTCAGTGATCCAGAAGAACAGCTTGTTCTGTAAAAGGCATTTTCTAACTATAGACAGGTATCAATTCCATTATTGACTGGATTGATTCCTTCCCCTGCTAATGCATCTGCTGTGCTGATAAGGTGACTCTGACCTGTAATCTTCTCTTCTTTGGTGGAGGGGGTGAAGAAAAGTGGTGTTTTTTCAGGGTGCTGTCAATGTACAGGAGCTGCTCATCGGTGCTTTGAAACATCAGTTGTGAAAACAACTGATCATCCCCAAAGTTCCCTCAGTTCTGGTCACTCAAGCAACACACCACTCTCTTCTATTTCTTCCAACAGCCAGAGACATTAAGAGAATGAAAGCAGTCAGTCTTGGATACTCCCTGATGTTATTTTTGTCTCTGACTACAAAATTTCATTTATTCAAAAGCTGACAAGTTTTATGTCTTTGTGGGGATCCTCCCACTGGAATGAACTCCAGGTTCCCCTTGCCTGGGAAACATTTGCCAGAACTGCTGATGTGATTAAGCAGTTGGGAGGAACTCCAGTGCAGGTGAATTCCAACCTTTGGAATTCCTTGAGGGAGTAGTTGGAGTGAGTGTGAAGCCAGTCTTGGTTTTTTTTAAACATGGTTTAAATATTTTTTTTTTTATTTTAAAGGATTCCAGAGTTTTGAAGATGCTTGTAAATCATCCCAGCAGGAATATTAAGCATCACAGTCTTAAGAGCATTCTCTTGGCCAGAATATTCCCCTACAGCTCTGGGGAAGAGGAAAGTTGGGAAGGAATGCTAATGGAGAGACAAGAAGTGAAGAGCTGCAGTCTCCAGCAGCCTCAGTGGAGAGGCACAGAGAGCTCTGAGTGTGAAACTTTGCTGCAGATCTGGAGAAAGATGGATCTGCTCTGTATCCCTCACAGCTGGGGGAGGCACTCAGCCTTTGGACATGGAGAGTGCTGTGGCTGCCAGCAGCTCGCTGCTTCAGGATGGAATCAGCTCTGCACTTGGGCAGAGCCAGGGCTGGGGAAACACAGATGGGATGTCATTAACATTAATGGACTGGCTAAGGAAGAGTTCTGCATGCTGACAAGATAATGTACAGCTTTAATATAGCAAATTTCTACAGCTGGTGGGGACTCTGGTGCCTTCCTTGTGGAACGTGCTCAGCTATAACCTTTATTTTCACTGTTTAAAATGAGTCCTGAGGAAGATGTGGGTGAGATCCTGTTCCCTGTTTCCATCAAAGCACCCACTTCTCTGACAAGGACCTGACCTCCCACCTCACTTTTTCAAATATTGCTCAGACTCCTTTTGCTGAGCAGAAAACATTTAGACTGTTGTTCAAAATGAATGCTTATCAGGTGGTGTCTTTTCCCCTTCCCAGAGCAGAGTATTAATTAAATTGGAGGACTCAAGGGCCTGTTTGGAAGGGATTCTGGATGGAGAGGAAGTGCAAACCCAGAGGACCAACATGAAATGCAGCCAGATGTTCTTCTGAAATGGAAGAGTTAAAAACCCAAGCTGAAAAGGACAAAGAAAGGTAAAAAAGGAGAAATCTTGACTCTGGAAAACACGAAGCTGCTTATCTGAGGAGATGTGGATGTGATGCCAGGGTGGGGCAGTTTTCTCTCCAATTCCTGTGCTTCTCTGAGGTGGTTTGACTTTTGAAATATAAGAAAGAAAAGTGACTTGCTTGTTTGTTTCCTGCACTGGGAAAGATGGAATAGGAAGAGGGGACAGATTTTGCACCATTAATGTTGCAGGAGTAGAGGAATTCCCTTACTGTCTGTTGATATTCAAAACAGCATGAAATGGCTTTGTAGCTTTTTACTGGGAAAACTAACAGGGAAATCAAAGGACCATATTAATTAGGAAAGAAGCAAGAAGCCTCAATATGAATTTTGTGTTTTTTTGGTGTGAAGAGCAGCACTATGTTGGTGGTGGCAGTGAAGATGAGTTCTGGAGATACAGGTAAGATATCCTAATGCTTCCATGCTCTCCAGGGATGTCAGTTTGCAGATCACAATTCTGGTCTGGGGCTAAGGAGAATGGATAGATTAAAAAAAAACCTGAACTCTAACATGTCAGATCCTGAGAACTGAGCTGTAATTCCTGTGGAGTCAGTGGTAGGGATCTTCCTGAGAATAAGTGCTTGGAAATGTGCTGTTAAGTGCTTTTCTGCCACACATCCTCCTCCTATGAAGCTGGGATCCAGGCCTGATCAACAGCTGGTCACTGAACATCTGCCCCAGTGCAAAATGAACAAGTTTATCCAGAGAGCTCAGATGCTCCAACAAGTCAGCCTCATTTTCCTGACCTGCAGAGCTTTCCAGTGCTCTGGAGCACTGGAACATGGTTGGAATTGTGCTCTAGGAAAATGTTACCCCTGCAGCAGCTCTGTTAACCTCTAGCAAGTCCCTTGAAGCCTGCAGTGCTGGCCCAGGCAAACAAAGCACAAGCTGCTGTAGCACATTTGTGCCAGGGTTTCCTGATTCCAAGAGCAGTCAGATATGGCCTAAAATGAACCATTGTTGTAACAATGACAAGAGAGGCTGGGGTGAAAATCATGTTATTTCCTTTGGAAAGAAAAGAGTTCTATTTTTAACTATTTTCCCCTTAATCTTACTATTTTGTTCTACCAGTGTTTATAGTAGAGAGTACAATACCTCTCGTTGTGATTGTTCTTTGTGTGACTGGGGTATAAGTAGATATTCTGCAGCAAATTGTCTGGAATACAGAGTCCAAAGAGATTATGCTGCAGGAAGTTCTAAAAAAAACCCCAAACCCTTACACAATCCCCCACTCACTCCCTCCAAAAAGCCATAACCCAAACAAATAAAAACCCTAAAAGACTGTCATAGCTCCAAAATAACTGTAAAAAATGTGTGCTAGGCTTGAAACAGAAGTCTGGGGGAAATGATTGTCAGATCCCTCAGTGTATTTGAGAACTGATTTATGTACATTAAACAGAAAATAAGAAACACACACTTGGGCTGTGTTTGTGTGTTCTCACTGAGATAAATGAACAGCTCCTCTCCTTTGCTTCCCCATCTTTATTAGCAGTCATCTGATCTTCCCTCCCCTTCTGCATCCACCAATCCTCACCAAAATGAGGAAAGAAGAAAGAAAGAAACAGAAAGAACTTCTGGTGTGGTCTGCAGTGTTTTCCTGAGATTATTTCTACTATTTCAGCAAGCTCAGTAGAGTTACTGAATGCTCAGAAAGACTTTTTGATCTGGACTGGACCAGCCTTGGACTCCTTTCAACAGTAAGTAGGCAGGAGAGAGGAGAGGGACTGCTCCCTGTCACCTGAAACAAACTTTCAATTCATTTCAAACAGTTCTTTGAAACCACACACTGGTAAAGGATAAAAAAATTCACAGGTACTTTATCAAGTATGTCCTTCTGCCTCAGCCCTTTGTTCTCATTTATGTATCCACAGCCATCTATGCACAAATTACAAATAATTTATCAGGTTATAATCTTTTCCATATTTTGCAGAATGCTGCCTGAAGGAAACAGCAGAGCTGGAGGCTTGTGTTGAGTGGGTGATGTATGAAAGGGGCTTTTGGCAGTGAGTTAGGATGGAGCACAACTCACAAATAAAAGGGAAGCAGATTTTCAGCATTTCTCTGCCATTGTTTAGATAATGTGTTTTACTGAGGTTTTGATTAAACTGGCATTTAAAGAAAAATCCCCAAATCTAACCCCATCATGGAAACTACCTGCTTCTTGCAAGATGATTTGCCTAAGCAGACAAATTGCAATGATTGCAATGTGCAGCTTCTTTGGGTAATTTTGTGCTCTGATCTGAGAAACCTTCAGGCATCTCATCTACAGACTTGACTCTTTTATCCTAATATTTGGCCCTTCCAGAATTTCTTTTACTTAAGGAATTCAAAGCTTTTTACAGACTTTGTTGAGTTTTCTTTGTCAAGACACAAGACTTGTGAGAACAGGGTGGAAAGTAGGGAGAGTGCTGGAAGGTCCTTAGGTACCTGGATGTTCCCCTCATGGTTTCCCTGCCCCTTCAGCTGCCAGCAGTAGCAGGGAATGGAAATTCTTTTGGGATGTGGCAACTCTGACTCGAAAAGAAGAGTTCTATTCCACAGAACCATCTTCCAGGGTGAATTTTATTTTCATTTAGTGTTAAATCCAGTGCAGTCACAGGTAACCAGTGCAGCGTTCAGCTGTGTGCCCTCCAATGGATTTTGGAATTTTCCACATTTTGGAAGTGTTGGCTCTGCCTTAGGGTGGGAGTGCAGAGAGCTGAGCTGGGTGTGGTGCTGCCAGCGAGGTGTCTGAGAGAGAACTGACTGTTGCATAAAAATGAACAGCTTTTTCCTAGTTACCCTTTACACAAAGTTGAATATTACCCAGGAGTTGTGTGGCTGGCTGGAAACTGAGGGCTTTTTCTGGGCAACACTGAGCTGCCTTTCAGTGGGAAAGGGAGGAGAGGGAGCTGTGGGAACAGGAGGGGCTGTGTGCCAGTTCTCAGGGTCAGGAACAAGCTGGAGCAGGCAAACAGGTACCCAGCCAGCTCCACGAGCAGAGTTAAACTCAGCCTCAGCTGGTTAGGCCTGAATTAAATCAGCATTAGCAGAGTACCAGGAGAAGGAAGGCTTCACCCAGGAATAAGCTGTGGGTCTGGTTAACAAGCAAGGGATATAGGGAACTCTCGCTGCCCTGGGGAGTCTCACAGCTTTCAGTATCACAAACTTTATGAACCCATTGTTAGGTTAGGGTTATCCCATTTGTTAGGAGTGTTTTGCAGTGGCACCACAAACAGCCTGTGTGTGTCAGTCAGGTGAGCTGCAGCACTTTGGGCCAGAATTCTGCTGTGCAATGTTTTTGGTTAGAAAACTCTGAGTTCAAAACCCCAAACTGGTCCCTTTTGAGTGCTGTTGCCTCACACTCAGCTGTTTGTGTGGCCCCCAGTGTCAGATGTGAGTAGCTGGGATGGTGCCCTTGGCAGTCCCAGTGCCTTGGGGTGTTACAGGATGGAGCTCCCCAGAGCAGAGCTTAATCATAATGACACACACTAAAAGCTGATTTTTTTTGCTTTTACTACTTATTACAAGCATAATTTGTGTGTCTTTTACCCATCTTACAAAATGTGGGATGGCACGGAACACACATTAAAAAGTGTGCAGCAAGTTAACCTGACAACCAGGTACACCTACAAGTGTGGAAAGCTGTGCCTGAAATCATCTGAATAATGTGGTTTGTAACAATTCATTATCCTGGCAACCAGAATTGGCTGGCTTTGTTGGTAGTGTGGTTGTTAGAGCTAATCAGCAACCTGCCTAATCTTACTAACCTTCTTATTGTAACCTGCCTAACTATTGTGTAATCTGCTTATGGCACTAAGCCCTGACTATTAGTAGCAAGTTTAGAGCTGTGTAGGTGCAAATATTCTTGTTTTCAGTCCTGTTGACAACTGACTTTCCTGGTGTTTGTGCTGGTGAAATTAAACATGGTCTCACTTACGGTGTTAATTATCAGAAAATAAGATTATTTCTTGCTTGTTCACATCTGCCTCTGTGCTAAAGCCACAGAAGCATGTGGGGGATTGTCCCACTGGCTAATCCTGGGATGCAGTTCCGTGGGACACGGATCATAACTGGCCAGAAGTGATGGGGGATGTCCTGCTGTCCCTGTCACCTCCTGACCTTCAGCCCCTACGAGTCTCTTCATGTCTGGGTGCTTTGCCTTGTCCCTGGCACCCCTGATTTCTCTGCTCCATCAGATTGCTGTGATTTCAGTAGTCAGGAGAGACAGGAATTTTTCTGGTATTTTTAAGTCTCGGTTCATTCCTCAAATACCTGGAATTCCTATTGAAGAAAGAAGCAATTTTGAGTTTTGCTGGAGTATGAAGGGTTTTTGTTTGGTTTTTTTCCGTAGTCAGGTAATTACCAAAAGAGATGTAAAACTATAATTCCACTGAAGGGTGAGGAGGACAGACACCAAACTATTTTTAATTTTATCTCATATCTAATTTACCTGATTTCATTATTTTATTGTTTGTAAGCCAGCAGCTGCCATATCTTACAATAATGGACCAGACAGTATTCCTGGAGAAATGTATTCTGTATACAAAACTCATGTTTGACTTCAAGCTGTGGGCAAAGGGACAGACACACTGTTAGAAATAATTTTTAATAATATATCTTGATCTTCAGAGTGCCTATTATCTCCCAAGCTCAGGCAAATGTTTTGCTTGCTGCCATTAGAGAAGCCTTGAGGATTCTACATGAGACCATAATTCATTCCAAAACAGGGATGGCTTTAAACATTTTCTTCAAGAATTTGAATTATTTTGTTATTCTCCTTATCTGGAACAGTTGTAAAAGGTAATGATGTAATAATTTTTTCCTCAAAGGAAAAGAGAATATAACCTGCTTGGTGTTGTGATAACTACATACAGGAGGGGATGGCTTCTAGAGGAAACTATATTGTAAATACAAAAAGTGCTTCAAAAAGCCCAATATCCCAAACTTCTGGCTTCTTATTTCAGAATATAAATATAATTCTTATATAGAAACACTATTCTTGCACTTCAAAATTATTTCATACTACAGTTCACATGCAAAGTTACCCCCTTCTTCCCATGTGGTATTTTTAATCCTTTTTTCAGATACACCTTTCTCATTTTCTTTGCAAATTTTTGAGCTTGTTCCTACTTTTGTGCTGTGGCCATTAATTAAAATATTAAAGACAGAATATTCAATAATCTGTGAGAAACTTTCCTATTCCTCTGCCTCCTGCTAGGTGGCTTCCCTGAAAGCATAACTCATCAGCATTTCCCCTCTAATGAGCTTTGTGCCTTAAAATGCTTTATTACATCATCTTTGGATTTTGATTTTCATGTTGAACTTTGGGATTTTTTTCTTTAAATGTAATTTTGGGGATTTTTCCAGTGCTCTCATCCTGTTAGTTATTCTGGTTAAATCTAGTTAAATCTTTCTCCTTGAAAAAAAAGGAAAAAAAGAGGTCAAATCATGACTTGGTTTTTAGGCCAGAATATTTTTCATCTCCTGACAGGTGTATGTGGCTGTTCTTTGTTTGAAATACTTTTTACTGCTGTACTTTTATTCACAAAGTTTAATTCACCCTGACCCATCTGCCTCCATTTCTGTTCTGTCATCTCTGATTTTTCTTTGCTTTTTAGTTCCTTATTGGAATGTTTATCCCTTTATGTTTGTAATGCAATTTCTGAACAGTTTTTTTGACTTTAAATCTCATTATCCTCCCCTTCTGAAAAGCTTTGCTGCTCCAAGTGATTTCCATAAGTGCTTCTTTTAGTACCTCAAGGTTTGATCTCCCATTCATGAGGATCTTTCTTTTCCTACAAAAAAGTTGGTTTCTTTAAGATCTTTTCCTAGTATTTTATGTCCTGGAAATCTTGGGAAACCACAATCAATTGGATCTCCTTAGTCCACACAATTCTGTTTTCCTTTTCCAGAAATGCTAAAAAAGCTGAGGCATAACCTCCAAAAGCTGTCCTAACTCTTCCTGTTTATGTAATATTTATCATGTTCATGAATTCTGTTATTATTTAGGTTTATATTTAAAATATTTAAAAATTTGGTGACAATCTAAATTATACACAGGTTCCCAACTGTGCTGGTTTTGCTAAACCCCCTACACCAACTCCTAAAACCTTAAAAATGCATCAGTTTTGCTGCTTTAAGTTCAGAGGAATTTTAGTGGTATTTTTAATCCCTATCTTAGTAGTTCCACAATTAAATATTTGTTCTTTGAGAACACTTAGACTGCTGTCAAATCTTAGAAACAGGTTTGACTTTTTTTCCCCTTTGAAATCACTTCAAACTATCAGGGAAAAAAAAAAAACAACAACCCATAACTTAAGATCTCCTCTGCCTTCTTTCAGAAAAGGAATTGATTTCCTAAAGAGACACCAGTCATATGTGATTGGTAATTTTACAACTCTCCAGAATTACAGAATACTGACAACCACAAGCAAACTTCCTTGTGGAATGAGAATTAATATTTTCACAGACATTTTATTCAAGTTTTAAAAAAAAAAAAGTTTCAAATTCACATTTAGCTATGTTCACACTTCATAAATAAATAAAAGTAAAAATGCTTAAAAAACTTCCTAACATGGAGAAACCATGTGACAAAATAAGGAAGAAAAATAATAACAGATTCTTAGCAAGAAAGTCAGTAATAGTAGGAGAAGTACTACTGATATAAGAGAAAAAACAAATCCCCAACATTTTTTTGTGAGTTTTTTTGTGGAGCAGCTGAAGTCCTGAGTAGCCAGCGAGTAAGAAGAGGTATTAAAGCACTTCCTTGCATAGTTTCATACAACTAGAGTTACCTGAGGTAAAAAGATTCCCCTTTTCCAGGGATAAAATGGCAATTCCTGCTCCAAAACCTCCCCTGGCTTTGCCTCACCAGTGGCCAGTCCCTGAAAGAAGCAGGCACTCACATTCAGGCAGAGACAGCAAATACAACTTTGCACCAAAGTGGACACAAAGGTATTTAATTAGGGCAAGATTACTGGGTCTTGGTTTTTAATTTACTTTTTTATTATTATTTTATTAATCTCTTTGCAGGTGTTTCATATGAGGTTTTTGCTCTGGTTTGTGGGTGGAGGCTTTTTTCTCTCAGTTTCTCTCAGTTTTCATGAAAATTTTGTCTATAAGTTGGTTTTTTTTGATGACATGTAAGAATTAAGCACCTGATTGCCATTAATTTTCTCTGAAAATTGAAACCATACCCTGAATTTATTCCTTTCTTTCTTTAAATCCCATTCAGTAATTCATATTACTTTGACAAGCTGCTTTGAGTTCAAAAAGGTTTTTCTGTCCCAAGAACAGAAAATTCACTTATCTCAAAAATATATTATCTATGAACAATAATGTTAACCTTTTACTATAAGTCAAATTTATTTTAAAATCTGAGCCCTTAGTAGTTACACAGCACACTGTGTAATTTGTTATTAAACAATGAGGTTGCAGCTCATTTTAAGAAGAGATTCACTGATGTCTCAGAAGAGTGCAACAAAGAAGGTTAATACAAAACTGAATTATTTTCTTGGTGAAAACTACTAATCTGAGCTTTCTTACTGGAAAATGAATGGAATTCCTGCACTGGCAGGGTTTTTTAAGCTAAGAGGTAAAAATTCCCAGAATTTTGGATGTGTAGCAAAGCACCAAGTTTTCCTCCCAGGCAGCAGTGGGAGAGGTTCCTGAGTTCCAGCCCCTCCTGTCACTCCCCTTCCTCATCGCTGGGCTTCCCCTCGAAATCATCGCTCTCATACTCCTCATCCTCATACTGGAAGGCACCCTCAGCTTCAGGGTCTGACTGAGCTGCTTCATCGTCCTTGTGGGACCTGTCAGACCCAGAGCTGGCTCTGGACTCATCCTCCTCCTCCTCCTCTTCCTCCTCCTCCTGGGAATGGCCCCGGGATGGGCCCGCCTTTGCTTCCTCTTCTTCCTCCTCCTCCTGGGAATGGTCAAGAGACAGGCCTGCTTTTGCTTCCTCCTCCTCCTCCTCTTCCTCCTGGGAGTAGCCAAGTGACAGGTCTGCCTTGTCTTCCTCCTCCTCTTCCTGCTGGGAATGACCAAGTGATGGGCCTGACTTTGCTTCCTCCTCCTCCTCCTCCTCCTCCTCCTCACTGTGCCGGCTGGATTCAGGCTCCAGGACATCAGGGCTGGCTCTGGCCTCGTCCCCATCCTCCAGGTCACTGCCCTGCTCATCTGGGGTGGAGGTTTTGACACCTCTTCCCTTCTCTTCCTCCTCCTCCTCCTCCCAGGACTGCTCAGACTGGGGATTGTCACCAGCTGCTTCCTCAAAGGATTTCCTTTTTTTCTTTTTAACCTTGATGATGCTGAAAAGACAAATTGCATGTGGGGTTTTATTTTGTGGGAAGATGCTTTCCAGGAGGTGTTAAACCACCTTTATGCAATCCTGATAAAGCCTGGTAGTCTTGGCTGGGGTGGAACTGGGAAAAGGGGAGGGGGGAAACAAGAGTCTCTTTTTATGCTAGAAAGTAACTCATCAATATTATTTATATATTCCTTTTTTTTTTTTTTTTCTTTTAAATTTCTGCTTCCTTTTAAATCATAACACCCAATAGATACTAAAAACTATTTTTAATAAGGTTCATTTAAAAAATTTAAAATTTAAAGGTGGTGACTTAGAGCAACCTGCCAGAATTTTTGATGAAAGGAACAAACAAGAAATGTTTCTCTTCATTTTTCTTTGAAGTGCATTACATAACATAACATAACCAGTTTGGTTAAGCAGCTCTCCTCTGTTTTACAAAATAATATTTAATTCAGGAAAAACAGTCAAAAATACATACTAATGCTAACATACCATATAGTCAAATAATTCCATGGGAAATACTGAAAATCATTAAAAAAAACCTTAAATCTATACATGAAAAATTTTCCAGTTATTAGATATATAGTGGGTAAAAAGAGAAAAGCCTTCACTCATCTGTACCTTTGTCTGACAGCCACAGAGGTAAAATCTCTAGGAGTGGAGAACTGCAGTGATTTGGCTGCTCCTCCTTTCTTTGAAACAAACTCTGGGCAGATCCCCAGTGCTTTCAGTCTGTTTGAATAATACTTTTCTGCAGCTATTCTGGCATTTTTCTGTAAAGAAAACCCACAATTAACTGTTATCTTTTGCATTAAATGCCTGGCTTTTGGTACTTTTATTTATATGAATCCTCTGATTCATTAATTGCAGCTGACAAGTGGAAATTATTATTCACTGCAGGTCAGAATGGAAAACAATACTTGAAAATTTTACACCAGATTTTACTTTTCTGTACCAGCAGTGTTTGGTTATGGTCAGAGTTACTCATGTTGTAAGTGAACCTGACACATTTACAACAATTCTCTGTTCCCTGTGCAAGCATATCTCAAAATTTACTGATATTTATATGGAGATGGGGGCAACAGAGATTGAAATGGAGAAATACTGCCCTGAAAAGTGTTTTTGAAGTATCTTCTAAAAATGTCAGACTACAAATGTTTTTTCTATCACTCCAGATTAATTAGTAGTTCAGAAACAAGGCAACCTGAGTGACTCTTTCAAAAAGCAGTGGCATTTGTTTCACTCTTTCTTCCATTTCTTGCAATTCCTTCAAATATTCCCGCCTTCTCTGCTTCTCGTTGTTCCTAAAGGGAGCAGAGTATGAGAGAAATCATTATTAATTTATAGTACAAGGAGTAATTTTGTACAGCAGTTAAATTGTTCGTAACAAATTGAATCTTGTCATACTTCAAGATACATAAAAGATCCTGAATTCATCTCTGAAGGAGTCACTCTGGCTAAGCAGAGGCAGGTCCTGGCTACTGGAGTTAAATAGAGGCTGAGTTTGGATTCTGGGGGATTTTTGGTAAAAAAATTTGGATACTTAGGGTTTTTTCCATGCTGATTTCATATAGATCTTCCAGCTGTTCTATGCAAAATTAAACAGAATACACCATAGGAGAATAAGAGCATTAAATAAAAATCAGTACTTTTAAAGTCTGATGATGAGAATTTTGCTGCTTTAGCAGTTGATCCATCAGAGAGAGGTGGCCACGTTCTGGATCATGGAACACTATCCCTGAGTCGGTTTGTCAAGGACCCAGACAATAGAGCAGGATAATGAACCTGTTGATTCTTAATTGAAATGATCTCTGGGATCACAGGGAGCACTGGATGATCCAGGTGGAACAGGCTGTAACCCTTCCTCAGTGGGGGACAGGCAGCCCTGTGACTCTGAACTGGGCTCATCTGGCATTGCAGGTCAGGCACCTCAGGGCGAGGATGAGATCAAGGGGTGACATTTTACACTTCTGTTTCCTCCAGCCTCTCTCCCAGACCGTCTCTGACCTCCTCACCACGTTGGGAAGTGAACTTCTATGTTGCTCCTTGCTTTGAAAGAGCACTGCCACTGACAGTGGTTACTTATTGCCCAGCTCTGCTGAAATGAGCATTATCAGGTTAAACACTTGCACCAGGGGAGTCACCTGGCTTTTTACACCCAAACAAGAGCTCCTGAAATCTGATTAAACTGAGCACTGCAATGTGAAATTTGCTGTTGAACAAACTCCAATCACATCTGCAGTCACCTACTGTCTCTTTAAATTCTCCACCTGCTCTGACTCCTGTTGTTTTCTGCTTCAGTCCCAGAGTCAGCAGATCACGTGCTGGAGGACATACGGATTATAAAGCTCCTGTTATTAACAGTATGCCAGGCTACTGGAAATTAGGATTTGTGCTTGCTGCCCATGAAGCAACAGGGGCAGAGCAGTCAGTGCCTCTCACCATCCCCACATAACAGCACCTTAAATTGACAATACTGCAGCAGCACCACTGAGCCAGGCCAGATCACAAACCTCACTAAAGGCTTCTTCAAACAGGATTAATTTTTTTTAGGATTAGAAAAGCAGATGGGGTTAAATTAGCCCCAAACATGAGGCCAAGCAGCAGTCATGGGGTTAGAACTGTGTCAGAGCTGGAGCCATCTGGAGTGGCAGCTTACAGCACTCTGAGAACGCCCTGGTGTTCCTCCCTGGGGACTCAGTCACACACAAACAGCCTTTGCACTGCATCTCTACTCCAGAGAACCTTGGATCCCATTCCTCCTGAACACCAGCAGCTCCCTCAGTCCCTGCTGCTACACTGTGAAGTTAAAATATTCCTGCTTTAATTTCCCTCTTCAGTGGGGACCTGCTGGGACAAAGAAGTGAATTGTTAAATGTTCACTGCGGCATGGAATCTGTGCAGTATCCAGCTCTGCAAGGATATTCTGTATCCACACTGTTCCCTTTCCTCTCCCTTTTTATAACCTTTTCCTCTTCAGCTGATACATCAATGGAGAAAACACAGGACTCTCCTGTTACTGATCTATAGTAATCTAATACGGAATATATATATTTCTACCTGCTACATATTTCTATACTCTGAGTTCAATATAGGCTGGCACAATTTCCCAGCTGAAATGCTAAATTTGGCCACTTTTTAACCAGCTGCTTGCACCACGTTTAATTTACCACGTGTAAGTATCTAAACTTAGACTAGGTTATTTTTTTACACATTGTACATTTAGCATACAGTGCAATCCCAAACCTCTCCTTCTCACTGCTGAATGAGGTGTTCAGGATTCAGGGGAATGCAACAAAATACCTGAGTGTTTTTAAGCTGGATTTAGACATCTGAGCTAGGCTCTGATGTGGGTCATTGGCCTCAGCCCGAGCCATCACAATTTTCTGGAATTTTTTCGTTCTTTGTTTCTGCTTGGTTCTGTTCCTTTTTTGTTGTTCTTCCAGCTTTCTCTTTTCCTCAAGGGAATTCCTAGTGGGGAAAATAAACTAAGGCTGAATTAATTTTAAATCTAGAGCAAGACTTCAAAGGAAGCTTTGGCAACGATGATTCCAAAGAGGAAAACAGGGTGAAAACAGGGTTGCTATGAGAGGACACAAGGTATGTGCCATTTTAAGGGATTCAGGATATCCTGGGAAACAGCAGTCATTTGTCTTCTTAGGGACACGCTGACAAAAATGCACTAGTGTTCCTCTAACAATAATAAATACTAATTAAGCCCTGTATTTAAATATTTTAAGATTTCTTTTATAAGCTTTTAGATTAGCAAATTAAATTCTATATTCACCGCATGGAAGAATTAACTACATATGTAGAAGTATCAAAAATAACACCAAATAAAATACCAAATATATACTAATACCATAAAACCCCCTTCCTTTTCTGTATCTAGAAAGCAGAGCATCTCTAAGCAGTCACCTTATGGCTTGTAGCCGTCGTCTCGTGGATTCAGTGTTTTTGGGAGATTTGGATTTTCCTCCCAAGAGAAATGGGTTTGCCCCTGACTGCCCCATCTGAGGTTTCCGTCTCGGAGAGGCAAATGGCCACCGTGTCTCCTTCAATTTTTCTTCATCCTCTTGAATGTCCTTCAAGATCTTGTCCTTTTTTGAGGGAATGTATGAAGTACAAAGGTCGAAAGGCTCACAGACCGTGAGGGGTCTCACTTTCTTTTTTTTCAGGAGGCGTTTCTGGAATTTCTCATGTAGGAGTTCAAAATCGGGAACGCTTGGTTTGACCTTGGGTTTGTGTTCCGGTCGCTTTGGTTCAGTGCTCTTGTGTTTCTTTTTTTTGTTGGTCTCTTTTAAGGCCAGTCTGCTGTTGGGTACAGATGAATTCTGTAGCAGCTCCTCAGCTCTCATCCTGATCCTGATTTCCCTGCAGAGCTCCTCCTCCTTTAGCCTGTCATTGAAATCTGGACTATAAACACATTTTGGGACTGGCTTCGCTCTGAACACTTTGGTTTTATTTTCAGGTAGGGAAATGTCTTTTAACTGCATTTTCCTGATTTCACTCCTTTGCCTCTCTCGCTCAATGAATTTGAATGGCTTTTGGGAAGCCAGGAGCTTGAGTTTGCACCTCTCCTTCACAGACCTCCTGCGCTCCTCGTTCTGCTGCACGATGTCGTGGTAGAGCGGCAGGAAAACGGCGGCGGGCACGGGATTGGCTCGGAATTTTTTCTGACACTCTGCTTCCTCCTCCAGCTGCTTCTTCAGTAAGTGATTTTCCAGCTCAATCTGTGACTTGGATTTGATGTTCTGCTCTTTCTTCTGAGCTTCTCTGATGGTCATCTGGAAAGGCTTGGGCACGGTGACTCTGGGGGACCACACTTTGTGTTTCTTGCGCACCTTCCTGCCTGTTGGTGAGCTGGGCAAGCTGTGCTTGGCACGGGAGATGTAGTCTTCCAGACAGAACCCATCCCACATTTTTTCAATCTGCTGCTTAGCAAATGAGGATGATCCAGTTTCACTGCCGTTTCCTTCAAAGGCTAATTCTTTGTCAGACTCGTCGGATACGCTTGAGCCCAAGGGATCACTCAAGTCTGAGTCTGAAAAGGATTTGTGTAGGTTAAGAGGCTGATATGAACTCTTGTCCCAAGTTGGCCTTGAAAATAAAGGGGAAAAAAACAAACTTGTTTTGAGCTAGTCCAACATCGATGCAAAGCCGGTGACTTCCACCTAAGGAATCATCACTAGAAACAAGAATGAGTGGCTGAGAGGGGAGAGAAGGGAAAAGAGCAGCTCACAGGGCACTCAGAGCAGATCCTGATCACCAAGTCAGCACCTCCTGATTGGGAAAGGCCCTGTGCTTTCCTAAATGTGCTGCCCAATCCCTGCTGCACACCCACCTCTAAACCTCACAGACCATTAGCAAGGTAATCAGCATTTCTATCATCAAAACTGACTTTTTTCTGATTATCTGATTATGAGAGATGGGGAGTGTAACACTTTCCAGCCCAGAAACACACCCTGCTGTTTTACAGCTGCCTGCAGAGAATTTGGGAATCTTCAGCTAAAAAGTGCTCCCAAACTTACCTACAGCACTTTGGAGAGGCATCATTGCTCTTATCCAAGGTTTGTACTCCTTTTAAATACAGTTTGTTCTGATACATACTTTCCAGTTTTGCCATGGTCTCCATGTGGGCATTCTTCAACTCTTCCAGCTTCAAGTAATACTCTTGATTTGAATTGTACACTTTGGAAAAGTCTATCCACTCGTCACAGTCTCTCTTTGGAGGGCTGGTCTGCTCTCTGCTGGTATTTGAATCCAAGTCAAAGCCAACCTAGAACAGATGTTAGTAAATTTTTTTTCTGCTAGAAGGAAGTGGAAGGTTCTTAATATTACTTTATCTTAATTAAATCTAATGAATGGTAAAGTAACACAAATAGGGATACCTGTAAACAAATGTTAATGTAGAAGTACGTGGAATAATCATATTGCATGTTAATTTATATCCTAAGGGTCCTATTTAAAGCCTGTAAAATTTCCCTAGTCTGTCCTGTAATCAATATGTTTATAACAGGAAATATGATCAAAAGGACTTACCAAAAGAAAAAAATTAACTGTTTTGTAAAGTATAATTTTTCCTTGATTACTATGCAGCTCTAAAAATGCCTTTATTTACAGGCAAACAGAACCTTCTCTGCCTCCTAGTTCCATAACCACTCTAAACATAAGTCCTTAGAGATGTGGTGCATAAATGTTTATTCCATTTCTATAACTTACTGTGAAATGAGAGGGATTCTGCACAGCTTATATTTCCAATACTGTTTGGCAGTTCTCAGCTGTGTGCAATTAATATTCTTTAAGTATTTTTAAAGCTTACACAAGGCAGATAAGTTACTAAAGCCAGGTTAGTCAAGCATCACAAAAGCTTCATATTGTTCTTAGCAGCATGTTTTAAAAAGTCATTTTTAAAAATGTTTCTTTATAAAAAATTAGAGTACTACTTTTCCACAGAGGGGTATTTTAGTAAGCTTTGACATTCCAACAAAACCATCTCATTTATGTTTTGTCAGGTTTTTACTGCAAAAATATCTTTAAATATTTTTTTTTTCCCCAGCAATGACCAAATGCAGTCGGAATTATGGGATCGAAGCAGCGAATTTAAAGAACCTCTAGCACCTTCCACCTCCCTGAATGTGCCGCTGCCACCAGCGTGTATAAACCCAGTTTCTTTTCTGGATCGCCGGAAGGACCCCGGTCCCTTTCCCGGTCCCTTTCCCGGTCCATTCCTCCATCTGCCGCGGTGCCACAAGCTCATTAGAGGATCTGCAGCAGGGCCATCTGTCAGGTGTCCCCGGTGTGTGTGCGTGTCCCTGGTGCCGCAGGGAGGCCGGGGGAGCCGGAGACCCCTCTGCGGATGGGCTCCGGGTGCGGCCGCCGGCCCCGCGGCCCCGCGTTCCCTCCCCCCAGCCCCTCCCGGCCGTGCCCGCGGTACCTGCGCGGCTGCGGGCGGCGCTCCCCGCTCGTAGAGCGCGGCGGGGGCCCGTGTGCGGGGGTCGAGCGGCGTGCGGAGGCAGGAGGCGGCCAGGAGGGCGGCCCGGTGCGCCTCCTCCATGCCGGGCATCCCGGGCATCCCGCGGGGCCGGGAGCGCAGCAGGGCCGGGGGCGGCTCCAGCTCCGCCCCCGCGGAGGCGGCCCCGGGGCGCGTTAACCGCCCGGCCCGAGCCGCCCCAGCCGGGCACGGCTGAGCCCAGCTGCTCCCCTCCCGCAGCCCCTGCGGGCTTTGGGGTAACTTTTTGCAGCGTTTTAGTCGGAACCTCCAAGTCTCGCTGGCGAGACCACGTTTTTTCCAACCTCAAGTTATTAAAAGTTTCTGCCATCCTGAAGCTTGTACTTCAGGTAAGGGCAAGGCTAAACCGGGGTAAGCAGGAACATTCTGTCCTAGGAATATTCTATCCTAAACCAGGATAAACAGCAATATTCTGTCCTAGGAATATTCTATCCTAAACCAGGATAAACAGGAAAGTTCTGCTTCTACAAAGAGGCATTAATGCTGGATGAACCTATTTACTGTAGTAAAATTACAAATACTTTTTGTGATGAAATCACACAGGATAGTTGTCGTTTTTGTCAAGAATTGTAGCTCTGTGATAATGGGGGATGAAAGCTTTAATCATAGTACCTGAACTCAGAGATCATTGTTGGATGTGACCCTGTGGGGGTAAGGCACCATTTGCAATTTTAAACAATCAATGAATTGATGCAGAGCATTAGTGCCTTAAATCAATTGTCTAATTTATAAATTAGTAGTTGAGTTATTCTGTTTGTTCTGCTTAGCAAGTTACAACAGCAGCATGGTGGAAATTTACTCAAAAGCTCCAGCTCCAACCAATCGTGAATGGAAATGTGAGAAGAAATGGAAGCAACACTCTCCTTTAAACATTAAGAGGAATGAGGTTGTTTCAGTATAGCAAAAACAGAGATGAAAGGGTTAATTCAAAATGTCAGGCTAAGAATTAGAAGTTGGGAAGCTAATTTGCATTATTAAATTACTTTTGACTTCTCAGCCAGCTTTGGGAAAACCCATTTATTCTGGGAGCAGGGGGAAGAAACCGTGAACACCCTTTGTAGGGCTCTGGATCATGTGATGACATCAGGAATCCCTGCAGACATCAGGAGAGCAAGGAATGTGATGTGCTCCCACTGCAAAGATCCTCCTCACCTCTAGCCTGGCAGCACTGAGGACGGCAACACCACTGCCTCAGGGAAAGCTTTGGGAGAAGCAGCTCCAGGGGTGTTTTTGGAATGTATCAGAGATGATTGGCTGCCTTAGACTTTTTAGCCATGGAGTAAAGCCAATATACCAAAATGTAAAAAATTCAAACAAAATTATACAGCAAAGAGTCAGGTAGACTACTGCATGTTTATTGATAAAACAGCATTTTCTTTTTGAAAACAAACTGTTTGTAGAGTTAAACCTGATCAAAGTACATCAGTCTTGGTGGAGCTTAAGACAATTCACACAGGCGCTTTTGGTGAGGAATCCATATTCCAGCTACAGGGCAGGAGCTCGAGGCCTTGGTCCCCACCTCTCTGCTCAGCTTATCCTCGAGTGTTCACCTGCAGGGAGGACACACAGTCAGGCACAAGAAATCACAGGATACATCACAATTCCTTCTTTGTTTAAGGCTTTTAGTGACACTAATTCCTTGCTTTATGGTGCTGTATTTGTCATGGTTTAGGGACAAGTATTCATATTGTGTTTAATTTTAGCTGCAGTTATTAAAAGGCTGAATGGTCTCAAGTAGCACACAAACTGAGAACACACAGTTAACTGCATTTTGAAGCACAGCAAATGAATGACAATATCCTGGTGCTTGTGAAGGAAGGATAACCCAAACCACGATGCCAGCACCACTCACCACATCATCGATCTTGAGAATGCTGCGCACGGTTTCTGTCGCCAGGGTCAGCGCACTCAAAGACACCAGCAGAGGCTGCACCACCAGCTCCTCCAGGATGTTGGAAATGCCACCCTAGGGGAACAAGGAGCCTTCACTTTGTGCAAGACAGACTACAGTCACATTTAGCATGTTTTCTTTCAGCAGAATCCTGAGGAAAGTCAACTCCTAGACTATCACAGGGCTTTCACCTGTAAGAGGGGGGCATTACAACACTCATCTCTCCCCAAGCATTTGACATATCCAGTCAAAATGAGCCAAAATAGGAAAGGTCAACAGTACCAATTGAGAAAAAGCTGTGGTGCTACTTCTGATTTATGACCACATTCCACTGCAGATCCTACTGATGGATCTATTGTTGTAGCTGAAACACTTCTGTAAAGACATGAGATGTTTCTTGTCCTGTGGATACAGCATTTAGTATCTGGTACTATCAGTGCTCAGGGTGAGCTCTTGTGAGAACAAGCTGTAATTTCCCTCTTTTAAGGAGGGGATTTCCCTAAATTTCCCCTAATTTTAGGGAGGCTACCACTGTGAGACACCACCTTGCCCTCTCCCTAGTCCTAGGTTAAGCATTTCCCAGGTACTCTAACCCCTCATTACCTTTCTGACGTTAATGCCAGCTGTTTTCTCTCCTTGGGCATGTCTGTTTCTGAGCTCTGTAACCGTGGAGATGGGATTGAGCCCCGCGTTCTCAGCCAGGGTGGAGGGAATGACCTCAAGTGCATCCCCGTAGGCACGGACACAGTAGGACTCCATCCCCTTCAGCGTCCGGGCGTACTCGTTCAGCCGCAGCGCCAGCTCGATCTCCGGGGCTCCACCGCCAGCAATCAAAGCCCTGAGAGCACAGAAACAAACATCAAACCTCACCTAGAAGTGCACACATGATCAGGCTTTGTGTGGTGCTAATTAACCCAACTGAGACATTACCTTTTCTTCACTAAGCACCTTATGACACACAGGGCATCGTGAATGGAGCGCTCGGCTTCTTCCAGGACGAGTTTGTTGGATCCACGGACCACGATGCTCACAGTTTTCCCAGGGTTTGTGCAGCCTGTAATCTAAAACATAAAACCAAATACCGACACTGGGGAACAAATCAATGTTTGGGACAAAAAGACACTGCCACTGGCACTTTGGAATTCTGTAACAGCCCTGATGCCTGGCCAAGCAAAACCACTGCACTGCCAAAGCCAGTGGCTACTCAGAGCTTAGAAATAGGTACCTAAATGTAGTAAATTCCATGGTAAAAAACATCAAAGGTACCACTTACTAAAATAAGAGACAGATGTTGAGTAGGTATTAACATTGTTTCCCTCACTCACCTTTATTAGTTTCCCAGAACCGTTCAAATTGACCTCCTCTGCCAGCTCAGCAGAGCCCAGCATGTCAGGGGTGAACTGGTCAATGTGAGCCACAGGCTTAGTTCCAATTGTCTGAAAAAATAATGGGAAAAGAAATTAATCCAGAGGCTGACTGCACAGTCAGCAAGTACACTGCATGTTGTTCTTTTGCAAAGGACAGTAAAATGCACAAGGGACTGTAGCTTTTACATTTGTCCTGAATCTTTCTATAGAAGTGTGACTGCTCAGCAGAGCAGGAATGTTTTTTAGGGAAATGTCTGCTCTTGCATTATAGTCAAAACATGAAACCTGTGAAAATGTCACAATAAACTGGCCCTGGCTGGACAGATAGTTTTGGGGTAGACTTTAAGTACTGCTGCTCATTTACATGACCCACCTTACCTTACATATAAACTCAATGTCCTCTCTTTCAATGTCTTTAACCACCATGATCTTAACTTTGTTCAGAAAATGGAGGGCCAGGTCACTGAGAGCATCCCTGAAAATGAAAGGGAAGGAGTCAGGTCCCAGTGCTCACATTCTTCAGAGTACAAAGTAAGGATGTCATCAAACTCAAAGTACAGCCAGTGCTGGTGCTTTCCAAAGGTACTGTTACTCTGCCAAGTGTGACTGTGTTTAGCTTCAGTTTTCCAAACAATTCCAACTGTGTCCCCGAGCACCCGCAGAGAGCCGGTGCCTGCGTGTCAACGTACCGCAGGATGGACTTCTGAATGAGCAGCACATTGCACCCAGCCTTCTTGATCTGCTTCACCAGGTTCAGGATGTAGGCTCTCTCCTCACGCAGCACTCTGTCCATTTGAGCATAATCAGAAACAACGATCTGGTTGTCCATCTATTTCAAATAAAAAAGAGAAAAGCAAGTGTCAAAATGTGCCACGTTCTTCAACGTACGATGCTGTCATTCTAAACAAAGAAGCTTAACAGCAAAATGCTGTTAGAGACAGTTCAGGTAACACTGAATTAAACATAAACATAATTCAAACTTCATTTATAATTTAAACAATTCTTTTTAAACCAACTAATTTTTTTTAGGACCCAGCAGCCCTTTGCTCTAGCTGTGGCACAGAGTTGACCCCACAGTATCTTACAAAAAACATCTGTTACTCCATTTGTTTGTCCCATGTCCTAGAGCATGAGGCTTTGCTCTAGCCACAGTCTGACTTACATCTGTCTTTGGAGCAGACAAGCAGAACTGAATGAGGCCAATTTTGGCTTTTTCCACTCTGGTTACGCCGGTATTTGCCACCTTCTGAGTCAGGACGAGTCCCTCAACCAGTTCACAATCATCAATTGTGCCTCTGGAAACAAACACAACCCATTACTGGAGCACTCTGGGAAACTGAGTTCACACAGACAAAATCTGTCTAATTACAAATTGTTCCTTACCCCAACTTCTTAACAATTTTAATATCTCTGAGGTCCACACTGTTGGCTGTGGTTGGGTCAATCACCTTCATCACTGCATCCACACTCATTGGAGAAAGTAAACTGGAATACTGACACACAACCTAAGGGATTTAACAGTAAAGAAAACATGGTGAGAGACTTCAGACTGATGAACAACAGTCTCACAACAATCTTGTCATTGTATTTCAGTGTTTGACATCAGAACCTTGAAGCAAAGATGTCTTAACAAGGCATCTTCTTAATGGCTGCTCCAGGGCAAGGACAGAGCAGAGATGCTGGGGTGAAAACCCACACTCAGAGATGTACAGAACATGGAACTGCTCCTTCTTAGACTTGACAAGCTGAAAGGCCTGGCTGGGCTGGAGCTGCCAGTGCAAGTGCAGCTGTACCTTGGAGTTAAGGGAAGTTGTTGCACTGTTCAGCAGAGTCTCCCTGTCACTGAGCTCCACGGGCTGGGCCATGTTGGTCAGCACCTCGATACCTTTATCCAGAGCCTTCTGGAATGACTCTGAAATGATGGTGGGGTGAATTCCTGTGCAGAGCATAAAAAATGCCTGTCAGAAGAGTCACGCTTGCAAACATACTTTTTTTGTTTTTTCTTCACCAACTCTTTCCATTTTAAAACTCAAGGTACTCAGGTCAGAGTAAATTTAAGGCATTTCAGCAGAATGTTCTTCACTGATGTATGACCCCTATTCCTATTTTCTGCTATTAAAATTGAGGGAAAAAGCTGTAACATTCCAAGGGATTTATCCTCACAGACAAGACCTGCACATCTCCCTACGATCCCTGAAACTCTTTCTCCAAGTTCTCTTGGCATTCCTAAAGCTGCTGATGCCCAGGAGGAGGCTGACACTAACTCAATTTCAGATTTCCAAAAACTGTTTTCTCACAGTCCTGTATGAAACTCCCCAGTTTCCCTGGAGTGTGGGATACACCCTTTATCCTTCCAAATGATTACAGCTACTTTAAGCTTCATCCCACACATGCAAGAGGACAAAAAGCCTTCAGTACCTACAGTGTTCAATGAATGTTAAATGAATAGATTTACCTTTCTGAAGGAGTCTGGAACAGGCATCCAAAAGAGCTCCAGCGATGACAACAACAGAGGTCGTGCCATCACCAGCTTCAATATCTTGTGCTTTTGACAGCTCTACTAACTAAAGGAGAAATTATTACAGAAAATAAATACATAGAGTGCTGTTTACCCACACCCAGACACTTCTTTGGCCAGAGCACAGCTATGGTACAATAAGTCACTTCCAGAAGCAAAGCTTTCTTTCCTGTATTTAAAACTGAACACTCCTATCTAACAGGTTTACCTCTTCCTTCCCTGGAGGAGGGTCACAGGAAGCTCATTTCCATCTCTGATCATAACCAAATCCACGAACATTGAACATCTCAAAGGACCAGCTACTGTATCCTCAGACCACCTGGCCCTATCTTCACTCATTCCCTTCTCTCCTAATGGTTTGGGGCATGAGTTTTTCCTGCTCAAATGACAGAATGGAAGTTTGCCCTACATTTTCTTATGTCTTAAAACATGTCCAGAGAGACTGTGCATAAGGAACACTGGGCAATAAATAAAGGTTTGTACCTTTTAAGCATGTGCCACAATCAAAATAAATGTTCCTGGAGCACAATGCACAAATTTTCCTGCTCTGTCACTATGCTGGGCAATGCTCCTCAAATCCAGACAAAAATGGAAAAGAAACCACTCACCATTTTGGCTGCAGGGTGCAGAACCTGCATTTG
Source organism: Parus major (assembly GCF_001522545.3). NCBI lineage: Eukaryota > Metazoa > Chordata > Aves > Passeriformes > Paridae > Parus > Parus major. The sequence goes on from NC_031770.1 coordinate 3,749,333, forward strand.
TTTCAGGATAGTGGCACCATCATTAGTGATTGTCACATCTCCCTTAGCATCCTGAATCTGGGAATAAAGGGCAGGAAAACAGTTCTAATCAGCAGCTGCAAATCTTTCATTTGAGCCTCAAAATATTTTTTAACGTCATTTTCAAAATCAAGATGTCCATTTAGTTCCCACTTTCCCTTAAATGCATGAAGTATGGGAAAGAATTAAGGCAAAAGGTGGCATCCTCTATAATACACATTGAAAGAACAGTATTTCCAGTAAGCTTAATATTTTGAGAATTTAAGCCACGAAGTTTACCATTTTATCCATTCCCTTTGGTCCAAGGCTCGTTCTAATTGCATCAGCAACAGCTGGGAAGAGAAGAAAACATTTGCAAGCTGATCTAAAGAACTACAAACACTCCATCATTTAAACGTGTTTTCTAAACAGAAAATTCCTCCCACTTTTAAGCAAATCCCAGACAGACTAAAGGAACCCAAATAGTGGAATGATGTAAAATCAGGCCTGATTTCCACAGTTCTTTATTTTTTTAAGCAATCAGCATCTGAGCACTTGATTGCAGCCATTTTAAATCTGGGGAATCACAAAGGAACAGAACACAGCTCGCAGTGCGGCCGGGGCTCCTGTCAGTGACAGCATCGCATTCCCAACACGCGCCGGCCCATCGCGGGCAGCTCCCAGCCATCAAACCCCCGGAATTAATTCCTGCTCGTATCCCTGGGGCACGGCCCGCCCGGGGCCCAGCACCGGGGGATCCATCGCCCCCCGCCCCAACCGCGGCCCACGCGGGGCCCGGCCCGGCTCCCCCCGCGGCCGCCGCACCTTTGCCGGCGGCGATGTTGCTGAAGCGGATCTGGGAGGGTTTGTCGCGGTCCTGGTAGGCGCCCTTGGCCCTGCCGCCGGCCCCGCCGGGGGCTCTGCCGGGCGCGCTCTCGGGCATGGCCGGGCCGAGCGGGACAGACCGGGATGGGCCCGGGATGCTTCCAGAACGGGGCCTTCCGGCCTCGCGTCACGCCGGGCTGCCCGACCCGCGCCTGCGCGCTGCTCAACCGACCAGCGAAACGCCCCCTTCCAGCTGCCTGCCGGCGAATGACGAGGACGCCTATAAAAGAGCCGCGCGCGCGCTTGGGGGCTTTGGGGAGGTTTTCCCGCCTGGCAGGGCCGGGCTTGTCTCGCGCTGCGCTCGTGGCCGCTGGGGGGCGCCAGGGCGCGGCCGCGGGCTCCCGCTCTGAGGGAGGGGTGGTGCGGGATGGGGCTCACGGACCCCGGGATCCCGCCCTCAGCCCTGAGGGAGCCGGGAACTGAGGGAGGGATGGTGCGGGA